>NC_068924.1:61305000-61535000 GCF_023091745.1 Budorcas taxicolor
TCTTAGCGCTGATTATTTTCTGCTTTTGTGATCAAGTGTCTAGAATCAAGAGTTACACAACAAACACTCCCTATCCAACTCCTTCACACACACACACACACACACACACACACTCATACACTCATACTCCCCACCCAGCCTTGGTCCTAAAATGTGAAGTTGCTCAGTTGTGTCCAACTCTTTGCAATCCCATGGACTATAGCCCACCAGTCTCCTCTGTCCATGGAATTCTCCAGGCAAGAATACTGGAGTGAGCAGTCATTCCCTTCTCCAGAGGCTCTTTCCGAACCAGGGATTGAACCCAGGTTTCCTGCATTGCAGGCAGATTCTTTACCATCTGAGCTGACAGGATCCTTAGGGGTCTACTGAAGTGTACTAAATCTTTTTGATTGCAAGGAATTTATCCTACATTATTAACAATCAATACTCATTGCAAATTTACATTTTATTTAAGAGTAAAATTTTATTTCCTTCACAAAGACTACCTATGTTAAACTGATATATTTAGTGGAAAAACATTATAATGGAAGCATTATTTTCTGTAAAATCAGAAGCAAACTAGGGATGCCCATATCACTGTTATCTTTACAAAATGTTTTGGATATTCTAGACCAGTGGGTCTCCACTGGTGGTAATTTTGCTTCCCAGGGGACATTTGACAATGTCTGGAGTCATTTTTGGTTGTCACAACTTTGGGGAAACTATTGGTGTCTAGTGGGTAGAGGCCAGGGATGCTGGTAAACATTCTACAATGCACAGGGCAGCCCCCACAACAGGGAACTACCCAGCCTAAAATATCAATAGTGCTGAGGTTGCAAACCCTTGTTCTGTACAATGCAGCAAAACATGAAACACAAATAAGAGAAATAAAGTTTAGAAAACAACTAATTTTTATTAATTGCAAATTATGTGTATCACCTAGAAAAGCAATTAAAATCAATAAGCACACAGTATTAAAATTCATAAAATAATAACATAGCTGGATAAAATATTTTCCATTATGTGAGAGACTAAGAGTCTTTAAGTTTTCCTATGAGTCTATTTATCTATTCTATAAACATTTCCCAAGAACAAAAGGATTAGTTTATAAAAGAATACTCATAAGGTATAAGAAGACTTTTGCATTTCAAAACTATGGAAACAACTAAGAAATTTTAAATAATCTAGCCTATAATACTGCAATACAAAACATTATAGGAAACCCAAGTTGACATATCTTCCCAAACCTTAAGTTGGACTTCAGGACTTTTTTAAAAGGTTCTTTAGAACACAAAAAAATGATTTGAGGGCAGTGAATACACACACGCACACATGCTCCTTTGGTAGATAAAAAGTTTCCCAGTGTTCTTAAATGAGGACAGTATTCAAATACATCACAAAAATCAAGATAATCTATAACAATAGATTATGATGATTCAGCAGATCATATTGTAGGTAGATGAACGTTTCTTGAGGGGTGGGCCTATATTTTATTGATTTTTCCATCTCCATAATTGACACATATCAAGAACCCAATAAATGTTTGTGAATTAATGAAATAAAAAAATAAAAGCAGTGAGAGATGATCTTTGAACTTGCTAGTAAAAAGTCAACTTACAACTCTAGCAGTTGTAATTCAGCATCTAAGAACCCACATCTGAAAGGCTGAATGAATAGTCAGCATTTTAATAGAAGGTTTTGTCTCATGTTCCAACTGTAATATATATATGTATATATATATGTATATATGTATATGGTGAGCCAACAGGAATCAGCTAGGGATGTTTTACTAATAAGAGTAAACTCAAGTTTTAAATGTTGAAGACTTGAAAGAATCTGTAAACACTACATGATATATCTAAGTCTATCAAATATTTTCCTTGATCTTTCAGCTCATTTTCATAGGCCTTCAAATTTTGAGGAGTAGGGAAGGGAGGACACAAACAAAGGAAGGCCAGATGAAAAGTAACAATCGGGAAATAATCAGAACCCTTCACTTTATCCCTTCCATTCAATCTCATAGCCTCTCCCTAGAATCCTTGGTCCTGAATATATTTAATAATGTGTATTCCATAGTTCCAAGAGGACAAAAGTCTCATAATCCAGCTTCATATAAATCTCACAATCCAGCTTCATTTGACATGATGTAGTGGGACAGGTTCATGGTCCAGGAAGTCCCAGACAAACTCATAAGGGAACATATTTCAAAAGGTCATTGTCCTTTTTGATATAAATTTCCAAGCTTAGGGACAAGAAAAATAATAGTTACTGTTCACTGAAAACTTTCTCTGTGCTAGACATCTTCTTAAAGATGTTTTAAATTTTTCTGGGCTAACCCTTTTTACAGCCCTCATCTTCTGATGAGGAGACAGATGTTGTGGAGGGAACATGGGCAGGCCAGCCATGCCTGAACTGGCAGAGCCAGGATGGGAATCCACACCTAAATCAAGTCTAAGTTCTCTCCAGAGGGTGGAGGTGGGCTCAGTAGTTGCTGCACTGAGGCTTAGTTGCCCCAAGACATGTGTGATCTTTGTCCTCCAACCAGTCCCTCAGAACCAGATCCCTGCATCACATGACAGATTCCTAACCACTGGACCACTAGGGAAGTCCCCTGGAGGTTTCTGACATTTTCTGACTTGGACAGGTAAACAGGTTCATCTTCCTGATGTGTGGAAAATAGACTGAAATAATCAGGATGAAACAAGGGCGAACAATGATGGGAATACTGTAATAATCAGGAAACAGATGGTTATAGCCAAGGGGTAGCAATGAGAATAATTCATTTAAAAGGGTCTTATTGGCTTGGATATATTTTCACGGTATAGCAAATAGGATTTCCAAGCAGACTGAGCAGGGATATAAGAAAAACAATATAAGACAAAAAGCCAGGAGACAAGAGGAACCCTGAAGTTTTCTGCTCCAGCAAGTACAAGAATGGAATTGTCACTAATAGAGTTGGAGAGAGAGGTTCAAAATGATTGTTACACTTCAAGAAAAGGTAGGGCAATCTGGGCTGCAGGTATAAATTGGTCTCAAAGCCCATGCGCTAGCCAATAGTTTAAGAACTTGGAATTTGAGAATTTCTACCTGTTTATGGGTGTTGGGGGGGAGAGCTTTCTAGAAGTTACAAGAATGAAAAACCTAATTAGAAAAATCTCCGAAAAAAGTCATAGTTTGAGTTATGATTTTTAAAGTCCTGATCCAAGCTTTTTCTTATATTCTCTTTCCTAGCCTGCCACCTCAAATTAACTCTGTATGTGCCCAAGTTGGTTCTAGCCATCACTCCCAGTTGGAATGGAGGTTTCCACAGTAAACTTTAGAGAAACAGTGGTTCTTTGTTGACACTCTTTCAGGACCACCATGAACTCAGGCACTCTTTCCACTCTCCATTTCACTGGGCTACTGGCTGCCTTGGACCTCTTGGCCATTTCAGAGTTTTTCTATGTTGACAAAAGAGGAAGATGGCAGGTCAACCCAATCATTCAAATAACTCTGCAGTGTGTCAGGAGATTCATCAGTGTCCTTATCACTTGTGTTTTCTTATCTTGGTTATAAGTCAGGCTATGAAAAGGAAGAAGCAATTGATCATCGTAGGAATAAAAGACTGAGCTAGACTCAAGAGCAGATGTCTTTTCTCATGAATATAGGAAGTTTCCCCTAACATCTTCACTATTTGTTGCTTGGGAGCTAAATATGAGATTTGGATTCAACATTTATTGATCTCATACACAGCATAGATTAGGAGGCCTTTTTAGTGTTACTCTGATTTAGTCCTCATAATGCTGAGAGGTGGCATTACCTATATTACAGTGGGAAGAAATGAGGCTCAGAGAGGGTGAGCAACCAGCCCAAGGCCACGCTTGGGCCTGGAAGTGACAAGAACTAGCCTTCCCACCCAGGTCTTTAGAGGCTTTTAACTCTGTGCCACATATTTTGCCTTATAACGTGAGCAAAATAGTGAAAGGTTCAAACGCAAAACAGATAGTCTCTAAGCACAGTGGTAGGCAAAGATGATTTGCCTTCTCTTTAGAAAGGAAACATCCATGTGGGAGAAATTTCACCTTTGAATATGGAAATTACACTCTTGTTTGCAAGAGAAAGTAGAAAAACCCTTTATTCATGCCTAATAACATGTCATCCCATGTTATTCATGGGATAACAAAGACTGGAATTGCCTTTTTACTATTTGCTCAAAAGAGTATCCAAATTCACAACATAACATAAGATTGTGTGTGTGTGTGTGTGTGTGAGAAAGAGAGAGAGGGAGGGAGAAAGGAAGGGAGAGATTAATAAATGCTTACTCTGGGTAGGTACTTTGTTAAGCATTTTCCGAACTTGATTTCTCTTAAACTTTGCATCAATCCTATGAAGCAAATACTATTATCTCCCCTGTTTTACTGATGAAGAAAATGTCTTTCAGGGTAAGGTTTGTATACCTACCTGTACTACACGAAGCTTATGAGACCCAAGATTCCAACCCCAGTGAACATGAGTAACTCCTCATTTTCTCTACAGCCCAATACACACCGTTTGAACACTGTTGAAATGGCTACTCTCAAGTTTCTCTCATGAGCATGGAAATTGGTATTTTTCAGGCTGGCGCTTTTGATTCAATCATAAAAGTAAACATATTCTTTTGGCCCAAAAATTTCATTCCTAGGAATTTTCCCCAAGAAAATAATCAGGTGTCTGTGTGCCAATATTAATGTGTAAGTTCTGTATGTTTTTATATATTTACCATTAAATTATTCATATTGTTACTATGTTATTTGATTCAAATGTCTAATAGGAACCAGGCCAGATCCATTATGGCACATCCAAATTAAAATAATATGAAGTCATTAAAAATCAAGATACATTGTGAACACAAGCGAGTACTATCTAAATTGTGTAATATATATATATGGTATATAATAGGCATCAAACACATACCAAAAGAGATACAGTAAACTTTCTGAAAAGACATGACCTCATTTAATTTGGCTCAAGGCTGGCAAGAGGCCTATTTTAGCCAGAAATTCAATGCAGTGTCTTTGTGAGGTTCTGTAAGGATGACTATATCTTCCCACTGCTCAGGGAACAAAGTCCAGACTTCTTAACTTTTAGGCTGTATAGCCCTTAAGTGACTGGTCTTCTGATCGTTCGTCATCCATCTTTCTGCATTTCTCACTATGCTCCATGCACACAGGTCCTTTTTAGTTCTTTGGTTGTACCTGCTCAGTCCTACTCTGAGGCAGGGCCTTCGCACATGCTGTCCCTTCTGCTTGGAATGATTTTCCCCTTCTCACGGCTGGCTTTTTTCTTCAGGTCTCAGCTTAAACGTCACCTCTTCAGGGAGTCTTTCTTTGACTATGAAAGGTAGAGTCAGCATCTTCTGCTCTCTCTTGTTCCCCACAGCCTCCTGCTCTTTTTCTTTTTTAGCATGTGTAATAATCTGTCATGATGTGTTTCTGTGTTTCCCTTGTTCCATGTCTGCCTTCCCAAAGAAGCTATGCCCCGTGAAGTTAAGAGCCACCTCTGTTTTGTTCATCACTGTATACTAGATGCCTGCTCAGAGGTTGTTCGTGGTAGGCACTCAAAGACTTGCTGAATGAATGAATAAATGAACAAAGTTAACAGTAAGTTATTAGACACTGATTCTGTATCTAGCAAAGTGCTGGGAACATTTAGAAACTTGTTGGCTAAAGAAGATAGGGACAAGGTAACAGGTGGCTGATAATCAATGTGAATCAGTGTAATACACAGGCTATAGGAATTCATGTAAGGAAATGCTTTACTTATTTCTAAACCATTTTCTAAGAATGGCTCGTTGGATCTGAACTGTGTCCTGCATCCTAGAAGGAATGTGAACTGGAGATCAATATCACTGAACACAGATCTCCTGTTTTCTAAAAGGATCTAGGGCACATAGATTGATGCAGAATCATTGCACCACTTTGCATGGACTCAGCCTCTTTTGCCTCACACAGTCCCTCAAAATCTGACTTCCTCCTCTATACAAAGAAAGAGGACTTGCTGTCCTGCAGTCTGAAGGACCATGTCTAAATCTGTCCAAATCCTGAGAGAGTGATTCACAAGTAGAAGTCACGTCTCCTAAAGAACCACACGAAATATACTAAAAATGGGGGGGGGGGGGGGGCGGCGGAGAGCAATCACTTTGTGTCGAAAGAGAAACTTTTATATGTAAAATTGTGTGAGGAGGCTTAAAAACAGCTATAGGAAAAGCAAAACAGATAATTCTACATATTAACTGAATATTTTCCTCCCTACAGATTCGAAAATAGCAACACGTATCTGATTTTATAAACAGAACACAAAGGGCTAGCTTAGGGTCCATCAGTTTCCTAGGGAGTGCTGTCTTCAGATATGAAAGTGGGTGTTTGTGGTGGGGGCTGAGATGGCATAAATATTTTCCAAGCCCTATTCAAATAGCAACTTCTGTCTGTTACCAAGCTATCAATTTTTCCAACAGTTGATTGCAAATTCACCTCATAAATCAGTCTGTACAAGAGGTCAGAAGCCAACCACAGCCAATTAAAACCTCTCAGCAATAATTCATCCAAGATCTGAGTAAGGATTTTTTTACAAGTCCTAGGAGGCTCCTGTTTATTCTAATCAGATCAGTAGAGGAAGAACTAAATTGGGTAGGACCCACATTTTTCTCTTATCCTGGGACACAAACTCAGATGTTTTTATAAGGAAAGGAAGAGGAAGAGGAGAATGATATGAGGAAAGAGTGGGCTGAAGAATTTAGAACACTTTCTCCACATAAAGTAGCGTTCCCAGGGCTCTCCCCAAGGCTTGATCTGCTTCTGGTTTCCCCTATTTGACCTGGGGAGCTTCTATTGCAACCTCTTTGGGGTCTGAGTCCTGTCAGTAACATGTCCGACAAATAAATACAGCTAACTACATTTAGTGAGAGGCTGTGATACATCAGACCCTGTGGAGGACTGAAGGAAATGCAGTATGCTTGCTGGTTTTTAGGAAACTTCAGACCAAAGAGGATTAACCAGGTGTGAGAAAGTGCTGGAAAAACCAGGAGGCTATATGTGCTTGTGCGTGTGTGCTAAGTCGCTTCCGCTGTCTCTGACTCTGCGACCCCATGGACTGTAGCCCACAAGGCTCCTCTGTCCATGGGTTCTCCAGGCAAGAATACTGGAGTGGGTAGCCATTCCCTTCTTCAGGGCATCTTCCCCACCCAGGGATCAAACACAGGTCTCCTGCATTGCAGGCAGATTCTTTACCATCTGACCCGACAAGGAAACCCAGATGAAAGGAGAGCTTTGCCAAGCAGTAGCATGCTCTCTGGCCCCTGATGCCTGCTCAGTGTTGGCTATAACTAAGAACAATATTGGACTCTAGGCCCTGCCAAAGTGCTCCCTGCTTATCAGCTCACTTTGGTTTCAAGATGCTCCCTCCAGTTCCAGGTCTAACCAGACTCTTGATTGATCACCTGGGCGGTCTGCAATGACATCTACTGGAGGTTAGGCCGGAGGAAGTGCAGGCTCCCACAGTCCTGTTGCTCACAGCCTTCTTGGCCTCCTCCCCGGGGTAGCACAGCCCATGGGGCAGCCCCTGCTCTGTCCGAGGGGCTCAGTGAGGCTCCAAACTCTCCCGCCTGATTGGCAAGCCTCTCATTTAATCCCCACCTCAGCCAGCCTCAGATGCACAAGCAAACCTTCCAGCTCCTTTTTATAATAGAATGCTTTATTTTCTAATTCATAAAAGCTTATTATAACAATTTGAACAGATGTGAAGGGTATAAGAGAAAAATTAATAGTCTCCCTACCTCCACCCCCTTATCTCTCTCCTTGCTACCCGCATCCTAAGGTAACAAGTGGAAATTATTCTATGAATATCCTCCCATGACTTGTAACTATCATAAAAATACTTTTGAAGTGTTTATACAAACACATGCAATCATATAGATGTATGATTAAGTATTACATCTGCAATATCGCTTTCTTTTCCCATACTGTCCAAAATATGTTGGACATCTTTACTACCCTGGTAGCTCAAACGGTAAAGAATCTGCCTGCAACGCAGGATCCCTGGGTCTGGAAGATCCCCTGGAGGAAGGCATGGCTACCCACTCCAATATTCTTGCCTAGAGAATTCCATGGACAGAGGAGCCTGGCAGGCCACAATCCATGGGGTCACAAAGAGTCGGACATGACTGAGTGACTAATACCTAGAAACTCTAGACAGTGCTGTCAGTTCTTTACCCACAAGTTCTGTAGGACATTCAAAAAGTAAATAGAAATATCAGCTTTGTCTTCCTGGTGACTACCTTTTAGGTTTCAACCTCTTCGGTCCAAGGCTTTAGGTTCCAAAAACCTGTGAGATAGGGGAAGTAAATCAAAGAGTCATAACTTTTATTTCTCTGTAAAACCAGAGTATTTGTGGCTATTTATGGTCTGTTTCCCTGTCCTCGATTTTCCCTTGTGGCTCAGCTGGTAAAGAACCTGCCTGCAATGTGGGAGACCTGGGTTCAGTCCCTGGGTTGGGAAGATCCCTTGGAGAAGGGAAAGGCTACCCACTCCAGTATTCTGTCCTGGAGGATTCCATGGACTATCTCTAAAAGTCACTCTAGCAGCAAGTTTCAAAGTCATTTCTGGACTTCCCTGGTGGCTCAGACAGTAAAGTATCTGTCTACAATGCCGGAGACCCAGGTTCAATCCCTGGGTTGGGAAGATCCCCTGGAGAAGGAAATGGCAACCCACTCTAGTATTCTGGCCTGGAGAATCCCATGGACAGAGGAGCCTGGTAGGCTACCGTCCATGGGGTTGCAAAGAGTCAGACACGACTGAGCGACTTCACTATATCCCTGTCCTCAGAAATTCCCTTTGTCTTCAACTTTTTTGTAGATTTGGAGACATGTGCAAAGAAAAGCTAGCAGCAAAAGACACTATCGCCCTCTCAGAGATCTCTGCATCTACCAGCTACCAACACATGGTCCTACCTGAGAATGAGGAAACAAGTGTGCAGACAAGTTTTGCCCACTCTGTGGTTACCCTGATCCAGACCTCAGGCTCATCAGCCAGGAGCACAGGGCCCTTCAGAAAAACACATCACAACAAACAGGGTGTAACCGAGACATTTAGCTGTTGAAACAGCTGGCATTTTAATGAAACTGGCTGGGGCAAGTCCAAGAGTAGTTAGGAGTCACCTTTCTCATCAAGTCCTAGGCAGTTTCTGAGAAAATGAACATGAAGCCAATTCCCTCCCTATACCCAGGACTTCAGAGAGACACAGAAGGGAAGAATAGATGTTCACGGTGGTCCTCTTCCCTTCCTCTGAATTCATCCCCAGCAATCCTTGCAGGAAAAAAACCATCTAAAGGGATGAGACTGCTCTTAGGATGACTGACTCAAGTTCTCTCTCTCAGCTCTTAAGGACAAGAGACCAACACGTGTCATATCCACCCTGCGTTGGGGCAAGAGCATAGTTAAAGAGACAGTTGAGTGAATCAAGATAAGAGCTGAGAAAAAAGTAATGTATCTTGGGAGTGAAAAAGGTGCTCTGACACCAAGCTTAAGCCCCTAAATCCTGCCCAGCACTAACAAGGATAAGGAAGCTTCCTCTAGCTAGAAAGAGAGTAGCCCTCGAAGAGTTACTTATCACTGGCTCACCGCATTTATTATTGTCTGAGAGATAAAGTGACCATGTTTATGGCAGGTTAAAGGAAACTTGGAACATGGGGTTTGTGAGACTCCTGGAGCTGATGGAGACTAGAAAGTAAACATCACACAGCATGGGCCCACTCGGGTAGACATACATACACACTCCCCAAGCATGCTCTGAATATGTTTACCACTGGACTGTGAGCTTCCTGAAAATAGGGCTGATGGTTTATTCCATGTTCATCTTCTCCCATGTACCCTTTCATAGGAAACGAGCCTCATGAAGCAGGAGCTCAATAAATATTTGTGAAATGAACTCTATCAGAGAATGGAATCTTCTCTGATTGTCAGTGAAAACAACCTAATCTTCAGCTAACACTGTTCAGAGTCTGAATGACACTATTCAGGGACAAGACCAGCCAGGACACAAGAAAGAATAAAGCAGAAGTTAAAGAAGATGCTGTTTCCAACCTTGACAATAGATTGAGTAGATCAGTTTTCGCACACACACACGCACACACACTATATATATATATATTTTTAATATATATATATTTTTTTACTTTCCCACTTACACTCTTTTAACGTGATGATCAAATCCCTACTCTTTTTTCATTTTTGACATGAGGCTTAAGATATAAGTAAATATACCCCAGCACAGTGCCTGGTATATAAAAATACCCCCACCCATCCCCCACCCCCAGGGCTGGTTTCCTTCTTCTTTTCCCTACCCTGTGGACTTTAATTCATGGAAGCTGGAGTAAACTGATGCAGATTCTTTTCCTGAGAGCTCAATTTCGCAGGAGGAGGAGGGATGAGGGCCCAGGAAGAGCATTAGGGAGGAGCTGGGGAAATGGTTCTGTTTTGGTGAATTTCCCTGCAAAAAAGTACACATATGAATGGCTGCAACTTCAAAGCCACTTGATGCTTTTAAGCCAGGATGAACATATTCAAGAAAAGTCTAGCTGATAGTGATCTAATTTGACTATCCTCAGAAAACCCTTTCTACCGTATGTATTGTAATTTATTATATCTAGTTCCTCATCTCCCCACTCTAAAAAAAGAAAACACACTTATAGACTTTATGAAGAACCCTATGTTGATTTTCTTTGAACATGACCTAGAAAAACAAATGACAATAGAAAATGTCCCACAAATGCTGATAACAAAAAGAAATAAAACCTTTGCCCAGTCCTCCAACCCCCCACTTTTTGAATAATGAAATTTAAATTATTTGGTAATTTAAATTATTTGTGGCCTGTTATGACATTTACTTAGAGGAAGCATGCAGATTCATAATGTTAAATAATTAAATGTGTTCTTTTGTTTGAAAGATTTTTACATTCTGCAATGAGACAAAAAAACAGAAAGAAGACATCTGAGATTCTGTAGAAATTTAATCTATCTATATATATGGATTAAAAAATGGTATTGTAGGTAACTCTGCTTTCTGGCTAACTTAAACTCTGATGTGAGATTTACTCAGTTTTTGAGACGTCTTTGACAAATTTGGCACTTCTCAAATTTGTGCATGACTCCTTAGAAGTGTTTGATTGAAAAGCTACAGAATTAAATCAGAAAAGCCAAAGTGAGACTCTTAAGCCATTTTCCCCTCTGATTTAGCTTGATTCTGTTAATATTTTTTTCTTCTAAATTTTTCTTTCCCAGCCATGTTTTTCCAATACCATCATTTTAGTTTCAAATACTATCATAACTGTGCTTTCAGAACATCAACATTTTGCACTGACATTATAAATTAATTCTTTTATTCAGCAAATATTGATTGAACTGCCAATATGGTAACAAGAAATGAGTTTTAAAAGATGAATAGCATCTTTGAGTCTACCTTTTCCTATAGCCGTGTTTTTAAAATCATAGTAATATTTCAGATATCTTTTTTTATATGCCCTAAAAAATAAAACAAAAACTAACCAGGATATAGAGGGAAAAGTAGATTGCAAATACTACAGATGAGTTGTGTAACTACACTATAGGAAGGAGGATGGAAAGAGCTGAGTTAAGGTGCTCTCTGCCTACATGGAAAACAGTATCTTGACTGAATATTGTCAGGCCAAAGACAAAGAGAACTACCTGTAAATATTGTTTACTATTTAGTAAAGATGCTTATTAAAAGTTTACTGAGACAAATAAATAAATAGGTTAAGATAATCACAGCCTGATTTCTCACTGTTAGTGAAAGCCATTGCAAACAGAAAAAAGGAAAAGGTTAACATGAACCCCATGGTGTTGAACTGAAATCCAAGCTACCAGTATAAACTGATAATTTTATATCAATGTTGGTGGCTCAGTCGGTCAAGAATCTCCCTGCAGTGCAAGAGACTGGGGTTTGATCCCTGGGTGGGAAAGATCTCCTGGAGAAGGGAATGGCTACTAACTCCAGTATTCTTGTCTGGAGAATTCCATGGACAGAAGAGTCTAGCAGGCTACAGTCCATGGGGTAACAAAGAGTCAGACACCACTGAGCTACTAACATTTACTTTTTTTCATATATGTATATGTATATACACAACACATACACCAATCAAAACATGATGAAAGATACATACAGAAATATAGGTGGGTATAAATGGTACTGATGAGTGTATATGAATGGTTTATAGTTACATAATTTCCTAGTTGTCTGTGAGAGGACCAAGAGACAATGGTACCCAGTCTCAACATTCACATCCAGTACCTAGATCTTGGTTTCTAAACATCATCCTCCAGTAAAAGGAACCAAGGCTCCTTGAAGAAGTGGCCGGGCAAGGGCAGGGAAAATACTAATGGAAAAAAAATGCAAAGTCCCAAAACATGTCCCTCAAGATATTCATTAACTTCAAAGGGAAAGGCAGTAACTCTTCAGTGGAGAAACTCTTCAGATATTACCTTAACCAAATGATCAAAGTTAAAATCACCAGTTATAAAAATATACTGACATCATGGTCCCCATGATTTGAGAAGGACATCACATAATTTCTAGTGTTCTGGTCAAAAATTCATAACCTTGCTCTCATCATGAGAAAACATCAGACATCCAAATTTAGAGATATTCTAAAAAACTATGGTTATCCTTCAAAAGTGTTAAGGTCATAAAAGATTTAGAAAGTTTATCATACTCTCTTACAGACTTAAGGAAGCTAAGAATTAACAACCAGGTGCAATGTAATGCTGGAAGAGATGCTGAAACTGAAAAAGAACACTGGGGCGGGAAACTGGTGAAATTCAAATTATATCAATGTTAATTTCCTGGGTTTGATGATTCTGCTGTGGGTCTGTAAGATGTTAACATTTGAGGAAACTGGGTATAGGGTATCTAGGCACACACTGCACTCTGCATGCAACTTGTTGGATAAGCTTAAAACTAGTCAAAAACAGAAGATTTAAAAAGATGTAAGAATATTTTTGCCCTCAAAGAGAACTTAGTGGAAAATAATAGTGGAGAAGACTAGGGGTTAGGACTCTGCCTACATAGTGCAAAGCTGCTTCTGACAGCTCCAAGCTCTGTTTACCCATATACTTACCATCTTCTAACATATTATGCAGCTTACTTATTTGTTACATTTTGTGTTTATTGTATGCTCCCTTTCTAGAAGACAGATTCTCTGAGGGAGGGTCTTTGTTTACTGGTTTATCTTGAGATCCCAGAAGAGTGTCTGGCACAATGGAAGCAATCGACATATATGTGTTTGATAAATAAATGATACATATTTGCAAAAAATAAATGCAAGACAGCCTAATGTATAAAACATGTAGCAAACTCAGATGCTTCAAGGCTTGGCCCAGTAACTTAAATACATGAAGGGGTAACTTTTGTTTACTGGTGTATCTCATATGACCCACATAGTTCCTGGAACACTGCTGCTGCTAAGTCGCTTCAGTCGTGTCTGACTCTGTGCGACCCCATGGACTGCAGCCCACCAGGCTCCCCCGTCCCTGGGATTCTCCAGGCAAGAACACTGGAGTGGGTTGCCATTTCCTTCTCCAATGCATGAAAGTGAAAAGTGAAAGTGAAGTCGCTCAGTCGTGCCCGACTCTTAGTGATCCCATGGACTGCAGCCCACCAGGCTCCTCTGTCCATGGATTTTCCAGGCAAGAGTCCTGGAACACAGAAGACAATAAATATTTGCTAAAAGAATTAATATGAGACATTTTTTATTAGTTGGATGCAAACTATACATCTGAAATTTTAGTAGTATTTTGATTATGTGCTGTGCTTAGTCGCTTAGTTATGTACGACTCTGCGACCCCATGGACTGTATCCCACCAGGCACCTCTGTACATGGGGATTATCCAGGCAAGAATACTAGAGTGGGTTGCTATGTCCTCCAGGGAATCTTCCCAACCCAGGGATGGAACCTAGGTCTCCCCCACTGCAGGTGAATTTTTTACCAGCTGAGCCACCAGGGAAGCCCAGGAATACTAGAGTGGGTAACCTATCCTTTCTCCAGGGGATCTTTCTGACCCAGGAATCAAACTGGGGTCTTCTGAATTGCAGGCGGATTCTTTACCAGCTGAGTTACCAGGAAGCCCTTTGATTATGTAAACATCGCTATAATGACTTATACAAAATTTAAGGAAGATAAAACTAAATTTACTGGTCAATGCAAAGATATTCTGAATAATACTTTTTTATCTGCTCCATGCTAAGAATTTCACTTCCTCTATGATCTAAAAAAGAAAAGTTTGTTGAAGGGAAAAGATATTTCTCAAAAATGCTGTAGTGATAGCATCATATGTTGTTGGTGGCAATGTTAATGGCTGTAACTTTTCTAGAAAGCATTCAGAACTATAAATCAGGAGTCTTAAAAAATGTGCTTAAGTTTTCACATAGCAGTTCCTCTTCTGGAACCCCTCTTCCAAATTGAACCATGTAGACATAGTCATCACAGAGTTGATTATACAATTGAAAGAGTAACCAAAAAAAGAGTAACCAAAAGGTCAAGGGTGGTGGCCGAGAGGAGCTACCCCATGTCCGAGGTAAGGAGCAGTGGCTGTGCTTTGCTGGAGCAGCTGTGAAGAGATACCCCACATCCAAGGTAAGAGAAACCCAAGTAAGACGGTAGGCACTGAGAGAGGAGATCAGAGGGCAGACACACTGAAACCACAATCACAGACAACAGGCCAATCTGATCACACGGACCACAGCCTTGTCTAACTCAGTGAAACTAAGCCATGCCGTGTGGGGCCACCCAAGATGGACGGGTCATGATGGAGAGGTCTGACAGAATGTGGTCCACTGAAGAAGTGAATGGCAAACCACTTCAGTATTCTTGCCTTGAGAGCCCCGTGAACAGTATGAAAAGGCAAAAAGATAGGATACTGAAAGGGGAACTCTCCAGGTAGGTAGGTGCCCAATATGCTGTTGGAGATCAGTGGAGAAATAACACCAGAAAGAATGAAGGGATGGAACCAAAGCAAAAACAACATTCAATTGTGGATGGGACTGGTTATAGAAGCAAGGTTCGATGCTATAAAGAGCAATATTGCATAGGAACCTGGAATGTTAGGTCCATGAATCAAGGCAAATTGGAAGTGGTTAAACAAGAGATGACAAGAGTGACCACTGACATTCTAGGAATCAGCAAACTAAAATGGACTGGAATGGGTGAATGTAACTCAGATGACCATTATATCTACTACTGCGGGCAGGAATCCCTTAGAAGAAATGGGGTAGCCATCGTAGTCAACAAAAGAGTCCGAAATGCAGTCCTTGGATGCAATCTCAAAAACGACATAATAATCTCTGTTTGTTTCCAAGGCAAACCATTCAATATCATGGTAATCCAAGTCTATGCCCCAACCAGTAACTCTGAAGAAGCTGAAGTTGAACAGTTCTGTGAAGACCTACAAGACCTTCTAAAACTAAACACCCAAAAAAGATGTGCTTTTCATTACTGGGGACTGGAATGCAAAAGTAGGAAGTCAAGAAACACCTGGGGTAACAGGCAGATTTGGCCTTCAAGTACAGAATGAAGCAGGGCAAAAGCTAATAGAGTTCTGCCAAGAGAATGCACTGGTCACAGCAAACACCCTTTTCCAACAACACAAGAGAAAACTCTACACATGGACATCACCAGATGGTCAACACCAAAAT
Source organism: Budorcas taxicolor (assembly GCF_023091745.1). Lineage (NCBI taxonomy): Eukaryota > Metazoa > Chordata > Mammalia > Artiodactyla > Bovidae > Budorcas > Budorcas taxicolor. The sequence continues at coordinate 61,320,697 of NC_068924.1, forward strand.
CAGATTGATTATATTCTTTTCAGCCAAAGATGGAGAAGCTCTATACATTCAGCAAAAACAAGACTGGGAGCTGACTGTGGCTCAGATCATGAACTCCTTATTGCCAAATTCAGAATGAAACTGAAGAAAGTGGAGAAAACCACTAGACCATTCAGGTATGACCTAAATCAAATCCCTTATGACTATACAGTGGAAGTGAGAAACAGATTTAAGGGACTAGATCTGATAGACAGAGTGCCTGATGAACTATGGACAGAGGTTCATGACATTGTACAGGAGACAAGAATCAAGACCATCCCCCAAAATAAGAAATGCAAGAAAGCAAAATGGCCATCTGAGGAGGCCTTACAAATAGCTGTGAAAAGAAGGGAAGTAAAAAGCAAAGGAGAAAAGGAAAGATATATCCAATTAAATGCAGAGTTCCGAAGAACAGCAAGGAGAGATTAGAAAGCCTTCCTCAGCAATCAATGCAAAGAAATAGAGGAAAACAATAGAATGGGAAAGACTAGAGGTCTCTTCAAGAAAATCAGAGATATCAAGGGAACATTCATGCAAAGATGGGCTCAATAAAGGACAGAAATGGTAGGAACCTAACAAAAGAAGAAGATATTAAGAAGATGTGGCAAGAATACACAGAAGAACTGTACAAAAAAGATCTTCATGACCCAGATAATCGTGATGGTGTGATCACTCACCTAGAGCTAGACATCCTGGAATGTGAAGTCAAGTGGGCCATAGGAAGCATCACTATGAACAAAGCTAGTGGCGGTGATGGAATTCCAGTTGAGCCATTTCAAATCCTGAAAGATGCTGCTGTGAAAGGGCTGCACTCAATATGCCAGCAAATTTGGAAAACAGCAGTGGCCACAGGACTGGAAAAGGTCAGTTTTCCATGTACACCCGTAGCAGATTCATGTTGATGTATGGCAAAACCAATACAATATTGTAAAGTAATTAGCCTCCAATTAAAATAAATAAATTTATATTTTTTTAAAAGAAAAAAAGGTCAGTTTTCATCCCAATCCCAAAGAAAGGCAATGCCAGAGAATGCTCAAACTACTGCACGATTGCACTCATCTCACACGCTAGTAAAGTGATGCTTAAAATTCTCCAAGCCAGTCTTCACCAATACGTGAACCGTGAACTTCCTGATGTTCAAGCTGGTTTTAGAAAAGGCAGAGGAACCAGAGATCAAATTGCCAACATCTGCTGGATCATAGAAAAAGCAAGAGAGTTCCAGAAAAACATCTACTTCTGCTTTATTGACTATGCCAAGGCCTTTGACTGTGTGGATCACAATAAACTGTGGAAAATTCTGAAAGAGATGCGGATACCATACCACCTGACCTGCCTCTTGAGAAACCTGTATGCAGGTCAGGAAGCAACAGTTAGAACTGGACATGGAACAACAGACTTGTTCCAAATAGGAAAAGGTCATTCTGACCACAGTTAATGCATACTAAAGACAAAACCTTTTGGCAACCAGAAATTTGGACAGCCCTTGCTGCTACTGCCCCTATTACTTTAACCCGGCCAAAAAGTAATTCTACTTACTCTGTTTTGGCTTGTCTACCCTCCGTCTATGTTTTTCTTTTCACTAATGATTCTGAAAAGCTTACTATACAAATGAACTATTCAGGTGGACCTAATGTAGTGTCTTGTGAACAAGGTATGCTCTCATCTTGTTTGACCCCTCAATATAAAATTTGTTCCTTTGTGGTGTTGCAACGACCACCCTATCTTATGGTGCCTGTAACTATAACTACTTATTGGTATGATAATCATGGTCTTGCTGTGCTACAACAGCTACAAGATTTAATGCAATCATGATGACTTGTGGGCTTACTTATTTTGGGAATATCAGCCTTAATAACCGCAATTGCTTCTGTTACTGTGGCGGCAAATATCATTGACTCAACAAGTGCATACTGCTCAATATGCTAATACTATGTCCAAGAATGTCTCTTTAATGCTGGCAACACAGGAAGTTATAGACAGGAAACTAGAAATGAGGGTAGATGCTTTAGAAGAAGCAATAGTACATATTGGGACTGAATTAGAGGCTTTAAAAGTGAAATTGACACTGTTCTGCCATGCCGACTACCGGTGGATATGTGTAACACCTCTGAAAGTGAATGAGACAGATTATAGTTGGGAAAAGGTTAAAAACCATATCTCAGGTATCTGGAACAGCTCCAACATCAGTTTAGATTTAGGAAAACTTCATAATCAGATAAAGACCATGGAGCACTCCCAATTAGATTTTACTGCCATAGGAATAGCAAGTGACCTTTTCCATACATTCTCTAACTTTATTTCAGGAAAAAACATTCTGTCTACTATTCTTAGCTATGCTGCTGTGGCCGCTCTAATTCTGCTTCTCATAATTATTCTTCCTTGTATTGTTAGAATTCTTCCACAGAGCACTCAGAAGCTTGCGACTGAATTACATCTGGCTGTCTTAAAAAATAAAAAAGGGGGAGATGCCAGGAGCCAGCATGGGAGATCCCACCCATGACAAGGTCATGCAGGACTTGAGGGAATCCCTGGGCCATCCGACCCATGACAAGGTCATGCAGAAGAGTCCTGATGAGCAAGGCCTCAGGACTCGATGGACCCCCTGGACCTGCTCGAGCATCTACCCCCCGAACCAGAATGTGTCTAACTATTTTATGTCTTTCACCAGCTCTTCTGACATTAGCAGGGGGCTGTCTCTGACTAAAAGAGTTAACTTAGGGCTCTAGTTGATAAATCTCCTGGGCATGAAAGGAGTGTTTCAAACCCTCTGTTAGCATTCTAGCTTACTTGGCAGATTTATCCAGACTCTTGCAACATTGTTGGGCTTATGGTTGCTGCCAAGTTCTCACATCCCTTATCCATTGTGTTCCTGGGAGTGCATATAGTTAAGATATAGAAATAGCAAGCAGTTGCTTTAACATTAGCAACATTAGACGCTGAGTTGGTAAGTTCTTTCTTTGCTGTAACCCACTGAATCTTTGCTCCATAAAAAAGTAACTCTGTACTTTAAGGCTGACGCAGGCTAAGAATTTAGGAAGAAACACTTTAAAGGAAGATTATTGTTCTGGCTGACCAACATTTATCAAAAAGAGTACATGGAATATCAACAGGCCTCCGCGACAGAAGATGATGTACAAAAAATAAGACTTTTGCAGAAAAGAACCTGGTATTGATAAAAGTTAATACTGATGGAATGTTGAGTTGACTCTGTATTTTTCACCTTGCTGTATGTACAACTCAGGGTATAAAAGCCCCAAGGAAAATAAAATAAAAAGGGGCCTCGCTCACCAAAGAAGCTTGGTCACCCCGTGTCGTTCTTTATCTCTATCTCTATCTTTCTTCATTCGCCGAAGTCATCCATCCTGAGGATATCCCTGGACTTTGCTGAGGCTGGACCCTGGCAGATGCCAATGATAAAATATAAAAACATTTGATTGATTACTCTTAAAAATGCTATGAAATAGAGAAAAAATCAAATGCCAAAATGAAATTTGTATAAAAACTTACAGTGTTACCAGAATAAATGCTAAATGGACCCAAGATCTACATGTATCAATGAAAAATAAAGCCAGAGCATTACCAAAAAGAGATTCCTTTATAATCCACAGTGAAGAAAGCCTAACTATGACTCACAGGCTGAAAGTAATAAAAGGAAAAATAATAAATTTAAATGCATTAAAAACTTTTTATTGAGTAACAAAATAACACCGTAGGCAAACTACATCAGTAATAACAACAAAAGACAAAGATGGCAGTGAGGATATTTGCAACTTTCATTTATATCAAGGACTAATTCTCTAATATATAAAGGGCTCTTAAGAAAAAGAGAAAAACTTAATTAAAAAAATGGGCATAAAACATGACCATACTATTTATAGGAAAAGATATACAGATAAGTCTTTAAGTACACAATAAAATGCTCAACTTCTTTCATAATAAGAGAACTGTGAACTAACACTGCCCTGAGACACCATTTCTTACCTATTAGCTGGCAGAAACCCTAAAGCTTGATAACACTGTGAGGCTGTGTGGGAACAGGTTTCTCACACAGGTTTGGTAGGATGCAAAATGCTATGTTCCTGTGGAGGAGAATTTGGCCATATCCATTAAAATTATATATGCATTTACCCTTGGCAAGCAATACTGTAAGGGTCTGCTCTGAAAAAAAGCCTCCACAAATCTGAAACAACATATGCGTGAAAGAATATAGTTATTCACTGTAGCATTATCTCATGGCAAAAGATCGAAGCTGGCCCACATGTCCATTAAAAGGGAGCTGTCGGGATCATCCACATAATGGAAAGTTTTGCAGCCATAAAAGAGAATAATGAACCAATACAGAGATCTCTCCAGGAGATATTGTTAAATGAAACACAATGAAGATGCAGAACTGCATTATAGTAATAGTAATTTCTACCTTTTATGTAAGAAAGAAGGAAGACTATTAAGAGATATGTATTTGCTTATTTTTCTAAAATGGAACTACAGGAAGGACAAACTGCAGTAGGATTAAAATATTTATTTATGAAGGACAGGGGCTGGGGAGGGGAGTGAGGCTTCTATAAGGATATAAAATGGAAAGGACATTTTTTATATCACTTGGACTTTTGAACACTGTAAATGCTTATATTCTAAAAAATTCTTATATCAAATGGAAAGAAACAAGCCCTCAAATGTAATCAAAATAGGAATAAATGATCTTAACTGTGCCTCAAATTGATATCATAGCCATACAGAGAAAAGAATTTGTAAGGTAACTTTTGAGTACAGTATTCTTTGATGGGCTTCCCTGGTGGCTCAGCAGTAGAGAATCCACCTGCAGTGAGGAGACCACCTACAATACAGGAAACGCAGGTTCCATCCCTGGGTCAGGAAGATCCCCTGGAGAAGGAAATGGGAACCCACTCCAGTATTCTTGCCTGGAGAATCCCACGGACAGAGGAGCCTGGTGGGCTACAGTCCATGGGGTCGCAAGAGTTGGACATGACCTAGCAACTAAACCACCATCCACCATTCTTTAATGGGATATATTGTAAGGACAAAAAGAATTGTATGTAAGTCTTACACTTTACTCAGGTGTACAGACAGAAATTTGTTGAATGTATACGGAGTGTGTATTGTTCATTGTACTACTTTTTTCTGCTTTCCTATGTTTAAAACTTTTTGAAATGAAAGGTGTATAGCATTTGTTAACGCTGGCATGACTATTAGAAGATCTGGGCTTCTGGACTTAACCAGTGCCACTTATTTGCTTTGTGAACTAAAGGAGTCATTTCACTTTCTTTTTTTTATTGAAATATAATTGACTTACAATATTGTATTAGCTTCAGGAGTACCACATCGAGATTAGATATTTTTATACATTATGAAATGATCACCATAATAAGTCTATTTACCATCTGTCACTATACAAAGTTATTGCAATACTGTTGACTATATTCCCTCTGCTGCATTTTATATTCCTGTGACTTATTTATAACTACAAGTTTGGACCTCTTAATTCCCTTACAGATTTCACTCATCTCCCTATTCTGCCTCCCCTTTGACAATCACCAGTTTGTTCTCTATGAGTCTGCTTCTGTTTTGTGTTCATTCAGTTGTTTTGTTTTTTAGATTCCATATTTCACTTTCTTTTTCAGGAAAGTGAAGCTTTGGAACTCAGTGCTGCCTTGAGTCTCTTTCAGCTCTCTAGGTGTGACTGTATTACCCACAAGTCAATATCTTACAACACTGAAAAACCTAGCCCCAGCATGATATGAAGGGACAACAGAAAGAAGTTACCGGTTTCTAAGAATGTTTCTTCAAAAATTGTTCTACTGAGCACTTCACCAAATGCCTGGTAATTTAAGATCTTTGGTCTATTTCTTGTAATAGGTCCTCTCCTGCCAAACACAGCCTGGAGTTGAAAATTTGGGGACTGTTTTATATCCACCATTAATGTAGGAAGAAAAACCTCCCAGAAATGTGTTCTTTGTAGGAATTGCTCCCAAATTTTCATAAGCAAATGAAAACCAAAAAATATTAGAGTTAAAAGTTATCTCATTAGAATGAAAATGTTTAGTAGAAAGATATTCCTTAATATCCTAATTAAATATAATCTTTTTATTACTTGAACTTTTATTCTCTGGTAAGTTAGCTCACACACATGCACGTGTGTTTATGTGTGTATGTGTACACATATAAAATATATAAAATTTAAAGCAAATGACTATAACCTTTAAAATTTTCAATAGAGACAGTATAAGCCCCAAAGCAACACCACATCTATAGAAATAATCTGCCTAATTGTCCTTTTACTGGGATATAATTACATTTTATTGCAATCATTCATGGGTTCAAGCTGTGTGTGTGTGCGCGCACACACGTGCAAATGCACACACACAGGCAGTAGGAAGAATGTTCTCGTTGGGAGCAGCTATGTTGTTCCCAGAATGCTCCTTCCTCCTTTCTTGCTTCCTTCAATGCACATAGACCTAGGTCCTACCACATGCCAGGCACTGAACCAGGTCCTGGGAAAACAGCAGAGAGCAGCGCTTGAGTGGAAAGCCCAGTTCAGGTTAGCCTGAGAGCTGCTCTTAGGAAAGTTCTGCCTCCAGTTGCTCCTGAGAACATCGGACATATGGGCTGTGGACAGTGGCAGAGGCTGCAGTGATGGGGGAAAGGTGAGACTCACTGCAAATGTTTGAGGGCAGACATCTAGGGTCTCAAAAAGTGTCAGGCCAGGCCTTGTGCTTTCGGGAGGCATCACAAAGTCCAGCTAGAGGTGGTGGTTCTCCTCCTCCACTCTCATCATTGGACTCATTGCACTCTCATCACTCCGAGACTCGTTTCCTATTTAATAAAATAGAAGGAGGATTTAATAACATAAGATGGAGTAATGTGTCTGAGACTGGCATGCAACTTACGCCAAAATGAGGGAGAGAATCAGTGCTTTTCTGGAAATGTTTAGACTAACCTCAATAAGCCTTTATTTCGTTTATTCTTTATCACCCTCTATGAGATAGCTGTTATCAAATCATCCCCATTTTACAAATAAGGAAAGTAAGATTCAGAGAGTTGGGAGGCTTGTTCAGGATCATATAGATAGCTGGTGGGTGTGGATCAGGAATTCAAACCCAAGACTATCAAGCCCAAATTTTATGTTCTTGATTCTTAATGCCATGATGCTTGTGGGAATGGGAAAGTCTGGAAAAGGTGCTTTGTTCCTTGACCCAAAGGAATGAGTTGATCTGTAAAGCTCTTACTTTTGATCCATTACTGTTTCATATTTCTTAACATGATTTCTACAAACCAGGAGTTGAAAACTAATCCTATGGTAAATTTTTGGAGTCCCCACCACCCCTTTTGGCTTATACTTACCCTGCCTTCCTTATCTACATCACCCACCTCACCCCTTTGACAACTGAACTTATGGGCTCTACACAAACCTTTTATATGTCTTACATTTATTCTTGCAAAAAGACTTGATGTGTCCACACAAAGACTTATACACAGATGTTCATATTAAAATAGAAAAAAACTGGGGAAAAAAACAAATTTTGGTACATGCATACAATAAAATACTGTTCAGCAATAAAAAGAGCAAGCTATGGACATACATAGAAATATGGACAGATTTTTTTTTTAATGTTTTGATGAATGAAAGAAGCTAGGCACAAAAGAGTACATACTCTATGATTCCATTTATATGAGATCCTAATCTATCGTGGCAGAAAATAAATCAGTGGCTGCCTGGGCCTGAAAAGTGGAATGGATGAGGGGTATGGGCTATGAGGGACACAGGGAGATTTGGAGGGTGATGGAAACGTGCTTTATCTTGATTGCACTGGTGGTTACACAGCTGTGTACATTTGTCAAAACTCATTAAGTTACACACTTAAAATAGACCTACTTAATAATATGTAAATTATACTTTTAAAAGTTGAATTTTTTTAAAGCACCCTTGTGTCTATTTTTAAAAAAATTCTCCTTGCTCCATAACTCTGTCTGCAATTTGTGGCTGTGGTGCTGTAAAGATGTCCTAAGGAGCCTGAGTCTTTGACTTGCCACTTCCTACAAACAGATCTTTCTGGGAAAGATCAGTTGGGTCTGTTTGGAAGTCAGCACTGTTTTTTCATCACCAAGGGGATTGCTGCGGAACGCTGCCCCCAAAGTTCATTATCTCAGCATTTAATGTTTTGTTTTTGTTTTTTCAAAATACAGAAAAGTAATTAGAAGACATGATGGGCAATAACCTCTGTGCCAAATTACCTTGTTTTAATTTGATGATGCTTTTGAATTGTTCAAGCTCAAACAATTAATTTAAAAACTGCCAGTCTTGTGATAGAATTTTTTTTTTTTTTTTGGAATGTGCATGCCAAGTATTATAAGGAATGTTTTTCAGGGTAAAATCTTAACCCTCTAAGACACACAGTGATCACCGGACCACTGATCTGCTTCAAATATTCGAAAGCTAATAAGCCCCAAGTTCACAGGGGGGATTATTGCCTCGCCAACCACTAGCAGTCTAGGTTTGACTGTTTCTTTAGTGACATTTATAAAACCCCATTCCTTTCATCAGATCATAAGAAGATGGAATCAGGTTTCAGATTCACTCGGGGTTGATAATTGAGCTCATTCCTGAAAGGCCTGAGAGCACCAACGCACTGAGGTGAAACCATGGAAATTGGTGATTTGAATAGGAGAATCGTGCACTTCAGTAAAGAAAACATTCCCCATCAGGGCGTTCAGGGAACAAGCTTTGCCGACGCCTAGTAAGATTAATGAAGGCAAAATGAGGGGAAACACTGTGAATCTTGTTTTCTATGGGAGATAAGAAGGGGAAGGGGAAGAGAACAGAAAACCATCCACCTCATTTGCACCCTGAGCTCTGTCATGAGGGGCCCACATGGAGGGGCCTTCTCGCTGAGGAAAAGTTGGCCCGCAGCCTTGGGAACAGTTGGCCTCCCTAAATGACACCGGAGCAGAATTCCAGGCCATCTTTTGTAAATGTTTGTTCTCCACAAGGGCAAAGCGAACTTCCTAAGTGGGTAAGCTGGCTGAAGATCTGAGCAAGCTTAGAAAAGAAAGCCAGGCCTGCCCTTGAACTCCGGGAGCCTCGCACAGCAGCTCACATATGCTCCACCCTGGCGTGGGGCCCGGAAGTAGAGCTCCAGAGCTCCAGAGAGTTCGGGGGCATCCAAAGCGAGGCCTCGCATCTCCTTCCAAGGAGGCGTTGCATTGAGGGCAAGTAGGGAGTGATCTTGTTTAAATCGGTTTTTTGCTGATACGCCTTATACCATGGCCTCCCGGCCCCCTGAAAGGGTGGCTTGAGTTTTAGTTGTATCTATAAGATGGTTGACAACCATCTTATATTTAGTGGAAGATGGATCTGTGAGCCACACAGAACCCGTTAGACATCCAGAGTAGTCATTTATCTTTTACACCTGGCACCTGCAGGCTGTGGAGTAAATGTGGGATATGCACACTGTTGCTCAGTCCTGTCTGACTCTTTGTGACATCATGGTGTGTAGGCTTCTCTGTCCATGGGAATTTTCAGGCAAGAATCTTGGTGTGCATTGCCATTTCCTCCTCCAGGGGATCTTCCCGACCCCGGGATCAAACCCACATCTCTTGTGTCTCTTGCACTGGCAGGCGGGTTCCTTACCACTAGTGCCACCTGGGAAGCCCATGAATCTGTAGATTTGACTTGAGATCTAGCCTATGAGCAAAGCCTGTCATCTAATTTTAGCTTTTACTTTTCTCCCACCATCACGTTTTCCTCTAGAAGGTGTTCCCTGAACCTTCAGTTTTACCGTTCCTGCTCTTCAGTTGACTTTGTCTCTTCCTACTCTCCCCTCGTTCACATCACCTGGGCCACCCTGGCCTTCAGGGAGTCCATAAACCCAGTAGGCACACCCTGCCTGAGGAACAGCCTTCTGCCAGATATGGGTGCATTCTCTTGACAAAACTCTGTTAACCTTTGCCCTGCTTCGTTTTGTACTCCAAGGCCAAATTCGCCTGTTACTCCAAGTATTTCTTAACTTCCTCCTTCTGCATTCCAGTCCCCAGTAATGAAAAGGATATCTTTTGGGGGTGTTAGTTCTAGAAGGTCTTGTAGGTCTTCATAGAACTGTTCAACTTCAGCTTCTTCAGCATTACTGGTTGGGGCATAGACTTGGATTACCATGATATTGAATGGTTTGTCTTGGAAACGAACAGAGATCATTCTGTCATTTTTGAGACTGCATCCAAGTACTGCATTTCAGACTCTTTTGTTGACTATGATGGCTACTCCATTTCTTCTAAGGGATTCTTGCCCACAGTAGCAGATACGATGGTCATCTGAGTTAAATTCACCCATTCCAGTCCATTTTAGTTCACTGATTCCTAAAATCACTCTTGCCATTTCCTGTCTGACCACTTCCAATTTGCCTTGATTCATGGACCTAACATTCCAGGTTTCTATAAAATATCGTTCTTTACAGCATCAGACTTTACTTCCATCACTGGTCACAGCCACAATTGGATGTTGTTTTTGCTTTGACTCTATCTCTTCATTCTTTCTGGAGTTATTTCTCCACTCTTCTCCAGAAGCATAGTGGGCACCTACCGACCTGGGGAGTTCATCTTTCAGTGCCCTATCTTTCTGCCATTTCATACTGTTAATGGGGTTCTCAAGGCAAGAATACTGAAGTGGTTTGCCATTCCCTTCTCCAGTGGACCACGTTTTGTCAGAACTCTCCACCATGACCCATCCGTTTTGGGTGGCCCTACATGGCATGGCTCATAGTTTCATGAACAAAGCTAGTGGAGGTGATGGAATTCCAGCTGAGCTATTTCAAATCCTAAAAGATGATGCTGTGAAAGTGCTGCACTCAATATGCCAACAAATTGGAAAACTCAGCAGCGGCCACAGGACCGGAAAAGGTCCGTTTTCATTCCAGTCCCAAAGAAAGACAATGCCAAAGAATGTTCAAACTACTGCACAATTGCACTCATCTCACATTCTAGCAAAGTAATGTTTAAAATTTTCTAAGCCAGGCTTCAACAGTATGTGAACCATGAACTTCCAGATGTTCAAGCTGGATTTAGAAAAGGCAGAAGAACCAGAGATCAAACTGCCAACATCCATTGGATCATCAAAAAAGCAAGAGAGTTCCAGAAAAACATCTACTTCTGCTTTATTGACTACACCAGCTTTTGTGTGGATCACAACAAACTGGAAAATTCTTCCAGAGATGGAAATACCAAACCACCTTACTTGCCTTCAGAGAAATCTGTTTTCAGGTCAAGAAGCAACAGTTAGACTTGGACATGGAAGAACGGACTGGTTCCAAATTGGGAAAGGAGTACATCAAGGCTGAATATTGTCACCCTGCTTATTTAACTTATATGCAGAGTACATCATGAGAAATGCCAGGCTGGATGAAGCACAAGCTGGAATCAAGATCGCTGGGAGAAATATCAATAACCTCAGATATGCAGATGACACCACCCTTATGGCAGAAAGTGAAGAAGAATTAAAGAGCCTCTTGATGAAACTGAAAGAGGAGAGTGAAAAAGTTGACTTAAAACTGAACATTCAGAAAACTAAGATCATGGCATCTGGTCCCCTCACTTCATGGCAAATAGATGGGGAAACAATGGAAACAATGAGAGACTTTATTTGGGGGGGCTCCAAAATCATTGGAGACAGTGATTGCAGCCATGAAATTAAAAGACACTTGCTCCTTGGAAGAAAAGCTATGACCAACCTAGACTGCATATAAAAAAGCAGAGACATTACTTTGCCGACAAAGGTCCGTCTGGTCAAAGTATGGTTTTTCCAGTAGTCATGTATGGACATGAGGGTTGGACTATAAAGAAAGTTGAGCGCCAAAGAATCGATGCTTTTGAACTGTGGTGTTGGAGAAGACTCTTGAGAGTCCCTGGGACTGCATGGAGATCCAACCAGTCCATCCTAAAGGAAATCAGTCCTGAATATTCATTGGAAGGATTGATGCTGAAGCTGAAACTCCAATACTTTGGCCACCTAATACTAAGAACTGACTCATTGGAAAAGACCCTGATGATGTGAAAGATTATAGAAGGGGACAATAGAGAATGAGATGGTTAGATGGCATCACCGACTCGATGGACATGAGTTTGAGTAAACTCCTGGAGTTGGTGATGGATGGGGAAGCCTGACATACTGCAGTCCATGGGGTTGCAAAGAGTCGAACACGACTGAGCGAATGAACTGAAGTGACTGAGACTTGGGTGGCTGCACTTCGTGACAAGAATCATAAAGTTAAATGTCTTTTATGGAGTCAGTGAGAACTGATTAAGGGATCTCTCTTCATTTATTCAGAGCCTTTTCAAGAGTTATCCCTTTGTCCTAAATTCCAGATCTCTTGTCTTGGTTTCTCATGTCGAATGCCCATGTGATTTATCAATACACTGACCTTTTGTCAGTTCTCATGGTGGATGTAAGAATGGCTTTCTTAATAAGGCATCTGGGGAGATGCTTTAGTATCACTATCCTTAGTTAATACTTTCATGTTCTCACTGTTTTAAGAACTCATTGCATATATTTGACTTTTATTACTCCATACTTCCAAACCTGCCAGTGTTTCTGATATGCTAAGAATGCCCCTGATTCTTTGAAAATAGAGGAAAGGAAGCCATAGGCCAAATCATGTGGCTATGCAGGCAGACTCCAGAAGCTGGGACCAGCCTTCAGATGACACCCAGCAAGAAAATGGAGATCCCCAGCAAGGATTCTATTCTACCAACAACCTAAATAAGCAAGGACCTGGTGGCTCAGAAGTAGACTCGGCCTGCCATGCAGGAGACACAGGTTTGATCCTTGGGTCGGGAAGATCCCTTGGAGGAGGGAATGGCAACCCATTCCAGTGTTCTTGCCTGGGAAATCCCATGAACAGAGCCTGGTGGGCCACAGTCCATGCAGTCACAAAGAGTCAGACAGGACTCAAGTGACTGGGCACACAGTACTCCAGAGGGGAACCCAGTCCTGCCACAATTTGATGTTAGCCCAGTGAGATACACATCAGACTTCTGACATGTATTACATGTACATAAGCTTGTGTAGAACTTCAGAACTCTTAAGTTAATACATTTGCATCATTTGAGCTGCTAAGAAAAAAAGCCCATGATTTTATTGATTCAACATCCTCAACAGATAAAGAGACATTAAAATATTCCAAGGTTTACCACATTCTGTTTTATAGTACATTATTATAATTATTCAGTTTTATTATTGTTATTAATCTCTTACTATGTTAAAATCATAAATTAAAATTTATCATAAATAGATATACATAGGAAAAAATGGTATATATAGTATTCAGTACTATCTGCAGTTTCTGACATCTAGTGGGTTGTTGGAATGTATTCCTTTTGGACAAGGAGAGACCACCATATTATTGGGCTTCCCAGATGATGCAGGTGGTAAAGAACCTGCCTGCCAATGCCGGTAGACTTAAGAGATGCTGGTTTGATCCCTGAGTCAGGAAGATCCCCTGGAGGAGGGCAAGGAACCCACTCCAGTAGTCATGCCTGGAGAATCCAATGGGCAGAGGAGCCTGATAGGCTAGGGTTTCAGAGTCAGACATGACTGAAGCAACTTAGCAGCAGCAGCATATTATTATTTTTTGAACCACAAACATGTATTATGTGTGAGGCAATATGCTAAGCATTATGGCTGCTGCTGCTGCTGCTGCTGTTAAGCTGCTTCAGCTGTGTCCGACTGTGTGCGACCCCATAGACGGCAGCCCACCAGGCTCCCCCATCCCTGGGATTCTCCAGGCAAGAACACTGGAGTGGGTTGCCATTTCCTTCTCCAATGCATGAAAGTGGAAAGTGAAAGTGAATTCACTCAGTTGTGTCCGACTCTTAGCGACCCCATGGACTGCAGCCCACCAGGCTCCTCCATCCATGGGATTTTCCAGGCAAGAGTACTGGAGTGGGGTGCCATTGCCTTCTCCGAGCAGGCATACTCAAAAATTCTGAAACATGATGTCCATGTGCCTTTATAGATCAGCCTGAATTATGATCAGATAAAATCCTGGCTCTTCCACATGGAAGAAGCTTGGGGGCAGAATCTTCAAACAATGGGCATCACACTGTCAATATCTGAGCTGTTGGCTGGAGTCCTGATTCTGCTGGAACAGGCTGTCCTGGGGACAGGCAAACCATGGATCAAGACCTTTTGAGTAGAACTTCCACATTTCAGAATTTCCCTCTTCTTTTTGTAGCAGGATGTCAAAAGCATTCTGATAAATCTCAAGATATCACAAGTGTGAGAAAGAAAGATTTTCAACTACTCTGTGTCCACAGACCTTATCCTAAAATGGATTTGTCAATTTTACCAATGATCACAAATTCAATGAAAAAAAAAGCCTTATAAGTCTGTTTCAGTATACCACGCATGCTGATATCATGCTCAGCATCTGTGCTAAACAAAGCATTCATTCACTGGTTTGTTTATTTTTTCACATACTCATTTATTTAACAAATGTTTACTGAGTACATACACTGTACTAGGGACTATGGGTGATATAAAGATGAATAAGATACTACCTCTGACCTTACAGCACTTGGAGGTAAGAAGAGGAGGTGAAACATGCATTTAAAGAACTACAGATGTAAAATGTGATAAATCATCCAAACTCCATGCATGCACAGTCACTCAGTCATGTCTGACTCTCTGTGACCCCATGGACTGTAGCCCGCCAGGCTCCTTCATCCATAGAATTTCCCAGGCAGGAATGCTGGAGTGCCTTGTCATTTCCTCCTCCAGGGGATCTTCCCAACCCAGAGATCGAACCTGTGTCTCTTGCATCTCCTGCACTGGCAAGCGGATTCTTTACTACTGAGCCACCTGGGAAGCCCAAAACTACCACACAACCCAGCAGTTCCGTTCTTGGGGATATATCTGAAAAAAAAAACAACTCACTAATTCTAAAGGCTATATACACTCCATGTTTATAGCAGCGTTATTTACAGTTGCCAAGATACAGAAGCAAACTAAGTTTCCATCAACAGATGAATGGATGAAGAAGTGGTGTAAATATATGCATTAATATATACAATGGAATACTACTCAGTCATAAAAAAGAATGAAACCTTGCTATTAACAGCAACATTGCTGGACTTCGAGGCCATTATGTTAAGTGAAATAAATTAGAGAAAGACAAAGACTGCATGGTATTACTGATCCATGGAATTTTAAAACTAAAATACACTGCTGCTGCTGCTGCTAAGTCGCTTCAGTCGTGTCCGACCCTGTGCGACCCCATAGATGGCAGCCCACCAGGCTCCCCTGTCCCTAGGACTCTCCAGGCAAGAACACTGGAGTGGGTTGTCATTTCCTTCTCCAATGCATGAAAGTGAAAAGTGAAAGTGAAGTCTCTCAGTCGTGTCTGACTCTGTGTGACCCCATGGACTGTAGCCTACCAGGTTCCTCCGTCCATGGGATTTTCCAGGCCAGAGTACTGGAGTGGGTTGCCATTTCCTTCCCTTGGTGAATAAACAAAAAAGAAACAGGCTCACATATATACAGAACAAACTAGTTGTTATCAATGGGGAAAGAAAAGAGGGAGAAACAAGACAGAGATAGAAGATTAAAAGATACAAACTATTATGTATAAAATAAGCTAGAGGGATATATTACACAGCACACAGAATACAGTCGATATTTTATAATAACTGTAAATGGCGCATAACCTTTAAAGATTGTGAACCACTATGTGGTACACCTGTTAACTTATATAATATTGTACAGCAACTATATTTTGATAAAACAAGAGAAGGGAATGGAGACTCATGATACCCAACTAGGGAAGTCGGAGTTACATTCACAGGTGAGGTGACCACATAATTTATCATCTAGATCATTATTTGAGAGTAAAAATATGCATAAAAATAAAGTTTTATATATATACATACATATATATTTAAACATATTTCTTTGTTGATCAATACATTTCTTATTAATAAAGTATAATCAGATATTCATTTCCACTTTATTCTTTTGAACACCCACTCTGCTCCTGTGGGTGTTCAAAATATGTCAGATGAAACTATTTTTTCACATGCTTGCTGGCCATTCGTATGTTTCCTTTAGTTAAATTTCTGTTCAAATCTTTTGCACGTTTTAAACTGGGCTTTTGTCTAATTATTGAGTTGTAAGCACTCATTCTATATGTTAGATACAAGTTTCTGGCAAGGTATATGTATTGTGACTATTGTCTGCTAGTCGGTGGCTTACCTTTACTTTAACGGTGGCTTAAGAAGAAGAGACGGAGAAGGCGATGGCACCCCACTCCAGTACTCTTGCCTGGAGAATCCCAGGGACGGGGGAGCCTGGTGGGCTGCCATCTCTGGGGTCCCATAGAGTCAGACACGACTGAAGTGACTTAGCAGCAGCAGCAAGAAGAAGAGAAGTTTTTAATTTTAGCAAAATCAAATTTATCAAATTTTCATATGATTTGTTCTTTGCATGTGTGTCCTCTCTAAGAAATCTTTACTTTCCCCCAGTCACAAAGAATTTCTTTTGTATTTTCTTCTAAAGATTTTATGGCTTAACTTTGACATTTGGGTTATGATGTTTCCTGGTTCCCCTGATAGCTCAGCCTGTAAAGAATCTGCCTGCAATGTGGGAGACCTGGGTTCAATCCCTGGCTTGGGAATATCCCCTGGAGAAGGGAATGGCAATCCAATTCGGTATTCTTGCCTGGAGAATTCCATGGAACAGAGGAAACTGGCAGGCTACAGTCTGTGGGGTCTCAAAGAATCAGAAACAACTGAGAGACTTTCACCTCACTATGTTGTTTCTGCTATGATGATGAATAACTTTTTACATATGGTTTGAGGTAAGGGATGAGGTTCATTTTTTCCATAAGAATATTTAGCTCAAACACTTCCATTTGCCATGAGTGTGGGGATGACCTAATCTCTTTTAGATTAGGTCAACAGCTCTGGTGATCAACTTTATTGAAATATGAAAACTCAGTAATTTTTATAAAACTAACCCACCTCCCTCCTTCCTTCCTTCTCATTGGTGCTGTCATGAATGCCGCATACTGTACCACCCAGATTCCCCCTGCAGGACCATGGCAAGGTTCCCCTGGCTGCTGGGAATGTTGGCTGTTGACAGCTCACAGTTGGTTCCAGCTCCAGGAATTGCGCTTCACTGAAACATGCTGCCTGTCCCATGTCATGTTCTTGCCCCAGGGGCAGTTTCCATCCTATAATTTGTCACTGGTAAGAGGAGTGGGAGATGTTGGTGAAAAATAAAAGACCTGGCCTCATTTCAAGCAACCCTGACAGGCTTTCCCAGCTCCAGCACTCTCATGGGATCAGCTTGGGCCAATATATTCAGTGGAATATTACTAGGCCATAAATTATGAAATCTTGCCATTTGTGATCTAGAAACTACTATGCTAAGTGAAATGTCAGAAAGAGAAAGACAATTACCACATGATCTCACTTAAGTGTGAAATCTAAAACAAACCAACAAAACAAAAACAGATTCATAGATACAGAGAACAAACAGGGGGTTTTCAGAATGGAGGAGAGGTGGGGGGAAATAGATAAACCAGATTAAGAGGTGCAAGCCTCCAGTTATATAATAAATAAATGACAGAGATGTAACGTACAGTGTAAGGAATAGGTCGATAGTATTATAATAACTTTGTATGGAGACAGCGTGTTACTAGACTCAGCGTGGTGATCATTTCATAATACATACAGATGTTAAATTACTGTGTAGAACACCTGAAACTACAAAATATACATCAACTATATTTCAATTAGAAAAAAGTGGAAGTCTGTCAGAAACATCCCAGCTTTTCATTCCACTGTTAGTAAAAGTATGCCATCAGAAAGTGAAATACCTGGTACAAATACTAGGCGGCAGGCGCAAAAACAGACATAAACTCAGAGTGCTCAAGGCAAACCAACACTATCGGTCACCCTAATTTATAAGTAATGGAATGCTACTGAAGCTGTGTACCCAAGAATGTTATTTCACACCCCGTAACCTTGAATGGATGCAGGATTGCCCTTTGGCAATGCCAGTAGAACCAAAAAAAAGCTAAGACGAGAAACTAAAATCCTCTACTCTGTTAAACACCCTTAGGAGATGTCATGGAATTTAGTAATTACCCGATAGCCTGGCCTTGATAAATATTCTGTGGGTAGAGCTGTCCCTCAATACAGGATGTAAGATAACTAAGGTTTTAAAGATGAATAGCAATAAATGCAAACTGAAGAGTCAACGGCCAACTTCCAGAGTTTCCATAGTTTGCAAATGTGTACATTTTCTCTAGGCAAGTTGAGGACGATGGCACCCATGGCCACTGTGAGCAGATTCAGAGGGTCCGATGTCTAAAACGACTATTTCACACACAGGAGATTTAATTGGACAGTTCAAATGTGCCTGGTTGAATCCTATTTATGTAGAAAAAAAGTGAATACTTCAAAATGCCACACAAACAGAGTTTGGCTTATCAACACAGGTTCTGGAAGGATTTGAATTGGTTATTTAAAAAATCAGAGGCTTCTGGGAGTTTCCTGGTGGTCCAGTGGTCAGGATTTGGCACTTTCACTGCCAGAGCCTGGGTTCAATCCCTGCTCAGGCAGGGAACTAAGATCCTGAAAGCCCCAAGGTGTGACTCAAAAAAAAAGAAAAAAAGTTAAAAATTAAAAAATAAAATAAAATGAGAGGCTTTTGTAACAACTGCAGATGTATGTAACTTGTACTCTTAGAGGATTGGGAAATAATGTCATTTCCCAGTTAAATAAAATTTAGAAAGATATCAACTAAATCTCTTAATATTAGATACAGATTTCTATGTTTGTATAAGAACTTTATACACTTTTAATTTTTATAGCAACCCCATAGCAGTGTGACAATTAAATTAATACAGGCAAAACACTTAAAACAGTGCCTGACACCTAGTAGAAACTTATTAAATTTGAGTTGCTGATATTAATTTTCTTTTTAAGAGAATTAGAAACAGGAGAAATTTCAGAAGTAGACATAGTTTACTGAAAAATTTCAAGCAACTATTAACATTTGTTTGGGACTTCTTTCTCCATTCATTATTGATTTCCTCAGCAAAGCATTTATTGAGTACCTAGCAATTGTAAGTATGCTGATTATTTGAAGCTGGTTGTCATGCTATCAGTATAACTTATCCATCAACATACGATCAATACAATTCTATTCTTGCATCTAATTTAATTTCTTTAACCAGTCTTAGCTGAAAGAAATAAACCATATAATAAACATTTACAAAGAAAATAGCTTTAAAAATAGTCTGCAGATTGAATGAATTCATTCTTCTGTTCAATTTTCAGATGATAATTGCCCTTCAGAAATACCAGCAGGACACAAGATGCTGCAAAGTCAGGGAAATGTGGGCATTAACAGAATGCTTTAGCCGGGTCAGTTATGATGTTACTTAAAAAAAAAAAAAAAAAGAAAACACACTCACATAACCCAAAGCCAAGTAGACCATAAAACAATTAATTTCTTTCCACATAGAAAGACCAAATGCATCTCCTTTAAGAGTGAGGATTGTTTATGCCAGTTCAGTCCCTCAGTCATGTCCGACTCTTTGCGACCCCATGGACTGCGGCACACCAGGCCTCCCTGTCCATCATCAACTCCTGGAGCTTGCTCAAACTCATGTCTATCGAGTCGGTGATGCCATCCAACCATCTCATCTTCTGTCGTCCCTTCTCCTCTTGCCTTCAGTCTTTCCCAGCTTCGGGGTCTTTTCCAATGGGTCAGTTCTTCGCATTAGGTGGCCAAAGTATTTATGCCAGACAGGTTGTATTTTATATATTTTCCATAAGTTGAATGATTATATTTGGAAGCTCCTAGGAGAGGAGAGTGAAAAAGTTGGCTTAAAGCTCAACTCAGAAAACGAAGATCATGGCATCCAGTCCCATCACTCCATGGGAAATAGATGGGGAAACAGTGGAAACAGTGTCAGACTATATTTTGGGGGGCTCCAAAATCACTGCAGATGGTGATTGCAGCCATGAAATTAAAAGACGCTTACTCCTTGGCAGAAAAGTTATGACCAACCTAGATAGCATATTCAAAAGCAGAGATATTACTTTGCCGACTAAGGTCTGTCTAGTCAAGGCTATGGTTTTTCCAGTAGTCATGTATGGATGTGAGAGTTGGACTGTGAAGAAGGCTGAGCACTGAAGAATTGATGCATTTGACCTGCGGTGTTGGAGAAGACTCTTGAGAGTCCCTTGGACTACAAGGAGATCCAAACAGTCCATCCTAAAGGAGATCAGCCCTGGGATTTCTTTGGAAGGAATGATGCTAAAGCTGAAACTCCAGTACTTTGGCCACCTCATGGGAAGAGTTGACTCATCAGAAAAGACTCTGATGCTGGGAGGGATTGGGGGCAGGAGGAGAAGGGGACAACAGAGGATGAGATGGCTGGATGGCATCACTGACTCGATGGATGTGAGTCTGAGTGAAGTCCGGGAGTTGGTGATGGACAGGGAGGCCTGGCATGCTGTGATTCATGGGGTCGCAAAGAGTCGGACATGACTGAGTGACTGAACTGAACTGAGGATTTGATAAAAATGTATTTTTAGCATGTGACACTATTTAGCAAAGAAAAAAATTATCAACAAAGGAATTTTGAAATCATATTTTAAAATATATATTCCCCAAATCTTTCTGAACATAGAGGGTTAAATAAGATACAGCTTGGTGAAAAAGTAACTGATATAATTAATTAATAGTCATTCAGTAAGTTTTGCTAAAAAACTTTGGGTTTATGCCCTAGGAATTGAGAAGACAAATTACTCCACTAACTGAGAAGACAAATTACTCCCATTAATCCTTTTACAAAATTAAGGGAGCATATAATATAGTTGTTAAACAAAAGAAAATTTTAAATAATTTTTATGCTAGATAATTGTTATTTTAAACAGTCATTTTGGAGGGCTCAAAGAATCAATATGACATTGCCTTAATAACACTTTGATTCTGTTTGTGATTGAGGTTTTGCAATGCTTATATGTAAAAGAAAAACTGGAATAGAATTGATGAAGAAATGTTATCTCATTTGGGCAATAAGTAACAACTATCTGTGGATATATAAATCCATTTTATGAAGGCCTGTCTCATTAATCATTTACTTCGGGGGTTAATAATTATTTATCAAAATTTGTAATATATTTTATAATCTCTTGCTTTATTGTGTGCTGCCATGTGCTATGTAATTGTAACGAAACCTCAATCCAGAAGCAAAAATATAACAAAATTTTGTGATCATGGGACTTTTAAAATTTCAATTTATTTACATATTTATGTGGCAAAGAGCTATGAGAGACTGATCGGAAAGATATTCAAGATTAAAATAATTTACATGAAGGTGAGACGTAGAATGAAAATATAAATACAAAGGGAAAGAAAAATGATACAAAATTTCAAGCTATTAAAGATTGGTTCCATGCATTCTTTAAGAGGGTGATGAAAAGCATCAGATCACTGAAGTATTTAAAATATTTAAAGTCCAGTTTTGTTTTAAAGTGTCAGTGTTTCCAGTAAAATAGAAATTAACTCATTTGCAACTTTCTAAACTTATGATAACACTTTCTGATAGTCAACATAAATTGTGCAAGGGCATGCATAGTTGTTTAAGTGAATTTGGTACCTATTGAGAGCAAAAGAATCGCAAGATCCCTGGTGTGGGAAATAATATCCACGCTGAATCCAAAAGGATGCAAAAGAGCCATCCAGAGGAAATGGACTGGGAGCTGGTGGCAGCCTCTGTAGGGCATGAGCCAAGGCTGGGAGACTAGAGAGGGAAGATGACTTATTTAAGGAAAAATATTTTAGGACAGCTAGAGTGGAGCCCCATGCAGGCAGCTGAAGCCATGGGAATAGTCAGACCACCCAGATTAAAATTTAGGATAAGCAGAGCATCAGAATCTAAGGATGGAGCCTCAGGAGCAGAGAAGGTGGAGAGGTCCCCCTGAAGATAGCAAGGAGGTGTCATCCAGGAAGAGGGAAGAGGATGCAGAGGGGATGTCCTGAAGACCAACAGGGAGCTTCAGGAAAGGAAATTAACAACAGTGTCCATTGAATTTAAAAGGAAGAAGGATGACTGATGAATGTGTTGATCAAGAGTCTCTGGGTGGGAAGCCTAGGTAAGCAATTTAAGCAATGAAAGCAGTCTTGTAAAAAGTCAGCGTGCAAAGTCAGTTCAGTCATGTCTGACTCTTTGCGACCCTACGGACTGTAGCCCACCAGGCTCCCCTGTCCATAAGGTTCTCCAAGAAAGAATACTAGAGTGAGTTGCCATGCCCTCCTCCTGGGGATCTTCCCAACCCAGGGATGGAACTGATGTCTCTTACGTCTCCTACATTGGCAGGAGTATTCTTTACCACTGAGCCACCTGGGAAGCCGGTTAAATGTCAGAGGAAGAGTTGAATCAAGGCAACTGCAGGAATTTGTGCTGGAGCATCTGGTGTCCTCCGTCCCCAGCACGCTTCCATTTACCAGCTCAGCTCCAATTACTCCAGTCTCTGGATTTCTTTTCAAGTTTCAAAGTTCTGGGAGACCGGCCCAGGTCAGGTCCTGTGTATCTGTGCTCAGTCACTCAGTTGTGTCCAGCTCTTTTCAAACCCCATCAACTGTAGCCTGCCAGGCTCCTCTGTCCATGGGATATTCTCAGCAAGAATATTGAAATCAGTTGCCCCTCCTCCAGGGGATCTTCCCAACCCAGGGATTGAACCCACGAATCCTTCACTGTCAGCTGGATTCTTTATCACTGAGGCTCCTGAGAAGCCCATCAGGTCATGAATCTATTCTTAAATGATCAGCTGTTGTTGGGTTTAATAACCTCGTGTCGAATGGCAGTGTAGACCTGTTTCCGAGTACTGGGGCTGAGTTAGAGAAGGGGGCACCACTGTTGGCTGGGACCCCTCCTGCCAAACTGCCACAGACCACCTTACCAAGAGAAGTGATGGGAGCAGAAGTGACAATGCAGTGCCCAAGGAATGATGCTTAGTTTCTCTAAAGTAAAAAGAACTGAGAAGTGATCAAATCACAGAATGTATACAACTATTTTATAAACTGTAAAAAATGAACAAATCCTACTGTGTAACATCCACAGCAAACACACTAATTAGAATTGGTCATGTACATCACCATCATTCAGTCTTCAGAAATTTACCTGCACTTGTTAGTCTAATAATATTTTTGTTTTGGAAAGCATAGAGCTTTGGAGGTAGAAAAGTCTATAGCAATCATCGAATCAAACTCTTGCATTTTGTTAAAAAGAAGATGCTCAGAGAAGTTTAGTGATTCATCCAAAGTCGCATAGCTGGTAAGAGACAGGGTGAGGACTTCACGCAAGTTTTTCTGACTCCTAATCCCGTACTCACTTCACGTTAATATGCTACTGATTGGATTTGATTTATATGTTGAAGTGTAACATACTATTTCTGCTGTCTCTATGTGCCTTTTTTCAAAGTCTTTCCACCATAGTAAAGTCTACTTCTTTGGAAAAAGAGAGAGGTCTATACTGCATAGTCTCAAACGGGAAGAGAAATTTCCATTAAGTCACGGAATCCTTGCCTTCCAGCCTTGAGGATAAAGAAATCACGCTGCTATAGCTGAAGGGAATGGCTACTCAGGGCCTACAGCAGTCTCAGAACATGTAGCCTTCTTGGGAGCATAGGTCTGAATCTTGGCAGGGTCAACATGAGAGCTTAACCTTTTAAGACAGATAAATTGAGTTCTTGGAATGCCCCTGTTTAGTGGGCTCATAGGGGTCTTTCGGATGAGCCCCTTGCTAAGTGAAGCTCTGTCTGCTTTGCATCAACTTCACACAATCTCGAGATAATCTCAGACTGGATCT
This sequence comes from Budorcas taxicolor, assembly GCF_023091745.1. NCBI lineage: Eukaryota > Metazoa > Chordata > Mammalia > Artiodactyla > Bovidae > Budorcas > Budorcas taxicolor. Next base: position 61,344,606 of record NC_068924.1, read on the forward strand.
CCATGAAGCCAAAGCCAGCAATGGGAATTTCAGTCTATCAGCTCTTTATTTGGCATGAGAGAAATTGCTGTATTATCCATCGCAGCATTATTTATCTTAGTGAAGTTTGGAGATTGCCTACACATCCCAAAATTAGGAAAGTGTAAATGAATTATGATCCAGTTTTATGAAGGAAGATCCAATGAAAATTATGCTTTCTTAGAACCTAAGCATCTTATTTAGCTAAATTTTTTAGTGATTTAATTTATATTTTTGACGAAATGTTGACACACTATTGACTCAGCCTGGTTGACAGCATGTATGAAGCACTTCGTAATGTTTCCATTTACCAATCATATATCTGGCCCATCCTGCAACCTCTTTCCTGTGACTACTACAGAAAACTTTGGGGCTCATGAGGATGGGGTGTAGTTACATAACTTTAGAAGTGGGGTTTTAATCCTTTATAGTATACTGAAAGATAGGAAAACTCAAAAATGTAAAAGTAGTGTATAAATTGAATCGCTCTATCTCTGTTAAATACTTTTTTTGTCTAATTATTTCATTAAATATTTTTTCTACTAATCAAATACTTTTTTAATATAATACTTTTTTCAGTGTCTAATTCTGACATTTGTAATGTCATTATTAATTTGTAACAGTGGTACAAATTAAACTCAGGGAGGCTAAAATGAAAAGACTGTAATAATGAGTTTTAGAAAGTATGTGGAGATATTGGAACCCTCATACCTTGCTTAGAGGAATGCAGAAATGGTGTGACCATTTTGGAAAACAGTTTGGCAGCTCCTCACAATGTTAAACATTGAGTTATCATATGACCCAGAAATCCCGTTTCCGGTTATATACCTAAAAGAAATTAAAACACATGTTCACACAGAAACTTGCATACGAAGGCTAACGGCAGTATAGCCAAAAAAAAGCCAAAATAGCCACTATAGCCACCATAGCCAAAAAAAGTGGAAATAACCCAAATTTCTGTCAACTGATGATATAGTGAAGTCACTCAGTCATATCCGACTCTTTGCGACCCCATGGACTGTAGCCTACCAGGCTCCTCTGTCTATGGGATTCTCCAGGCAATAGTCCTGGAGTGGATTGCCATTTCCTTTTCCAAGGGGTCTTCCCAATCCAGGGATCAAACCCGGGTCTCCCGCATTGTAGACAGACGCTTTACCATCTGAGCTACCAGTCAACCGATGAATGGGTAGACAAAATGTAGCATATCCATAAAATGAAATATTATTTGCCCACAAAAAGGAATGAAATACTAACACATGCTACAATGCAAATGAAACTTGAAGATGTTATACTATATGAAAGAAATCACAATATTGATTCCATTTATATGAAACATCCACAATAGGCAAATTTATAGAAACAAAAAGTAGAATAGTGGTTGCCTAAGGCCAGGGATGTTTGGAAGAAAACAGGGATTGACTGCTAGTGGGTACAGGTTCCCTTTGGAAAGGTAAACTCTTGTAAACTGATTGCTGTGAGGGTTACACAACCTTGTGACCATACAAAAACCACGGAACGGCACATCTTACATGGATGAATTGTATGGCATGTGAGTTACATCTCAATAAAGCTGCTAAAAAATTACTCGGACACCGAAGGACTTGTCTCCATTTAAGTTCAAAGCTTCTTATATTAGGAAAAGAAGAATTTGTTTCTTCTCTGAACTTGAAAGATTTGAAGTCCCTAAAATCAACATTTCAGATAAATATGAAAAAGCCAATAACAAATAGGGAAAATACACAGACTAAGTGCAACACGTCCACATCCACTTTTAAGACACCGTCAAATGGTAAAATACACGCCGAAGCTAAACACGAACCAAAGCATTCTGCTTTATACCTCTCCCATAAAAAATAATCTAAAGTATCACAAAAGTCAGTGGAAAACAATAATTTTCACGGTATTTAGTGGTACCAGCTCTGTGATTTCCTTAACCAATTGACCCTAATCTGCCTATCAGAAGTGGAGGCAAGTTTGATCTATCTTTTGCTTTTGCCAAAGGGAGGAAGCCATTCCCACATCATAATCACATCCTTCTAGAAATCAAAAACGTGTGTTCAAGCCACGGTGGTCTTGCAGAAAACATAAACTCATAAAGGGGTTCTTGATTCATTGTCATCATTCATTTTGTTCACTGGAATAATCAGAGTTTTGCCAAGCTATACCATGACTGATAGCTTTTTCATAAAAAGGTATTTTACAAAATATTGAAATGTAGCCTATTTCTACCTGATAAATGCCTGGACCTGTAAACTTTGAACCCTCTTTGGCCTTTGTTGCTTCTGACCTTGTTTAAATGATTAATGTTCTTTTAACAACTGCAGGATGCAGAAGGCAGCATGCACTTACTATGTGCAGATTTTTTATTCGAGGCAAAATGAGGTTGTTCAAATATAAAACTGATGATAATATTTACTCTACTACCCAGGGAGTTGTATCATTTTTAATTTCAGGTACTCTACGAAAGGGCAAGTATGTGCTTTTGAGACACATATTTTTTTCTCTTTCTTCTTTGTTTTTATATTATGGAAGTATAATAACACATTTATAGGAGACTTGGAAAATGCAAAACAAAATTATATATAGTTCCACTACATATTACAACTATTCTTTAAGTAGATAAATTAAGATTTTAGTTGGCTTTTTAATATCAAACTCTCAAAAATTAATAAAATGAATATACAGAAAAGTAGAAGGATATAGCAGACCTGAAAATCACCATGCATCAATTCAACATAATTAAGAAGTATACGATTTTCATGCAATAGTAGGATGAAAATTCTATTCAAGTTCCCATAGAACATAAACTAGGAGACACTGAAACATATCTGGGACAAAACAAGGTACAAAAATTTCATAGACTGAAGGTACTGAAATCATACAGAGTTGAGACACATAGTTTCCTATTTTAAAAGTTACAAAGGAGCCCTCAGTTTTTTAATTTCAAAAAAGTACATTAACACAATTTATTTATCATCTCTAAACTAAAAGTGAATGAATAATAGGATTATTTTATCACACATTTAAAGTTATTGTTTTATCAGTGTTTAGTAGCATTTTGTACCACTTTGCTGTGATCATTACAGTCAGTGAGTTATATCATTATTGAGTTATGTGAAGTCTCAAACCTCCCAACTCTATCTACTGTTAATATCCATCACTTAAATATTAAAGATCTGCATTTGCCAGAAGTCAGCAGAATTGCTTTCGGGGTCTAGATGAAAAATGGATTGCAAATTTCTTAATTAACATCACTCTGGAAATAGTGAAGACATACCAAATTTTCCTCATTGATTTTACATCAGAGTTTAAAACAAAATGTTCTGCTGGCCCACAGAGTGTTTTATGAGCCCAGGAAATAAACAAAATTAGAAATCTTTAGCAACTTGCTCAATGTACACCATTACTTCCAGTAATGATGCAACTCTGAAAACAAATGTCTTTGACAAAATATTGATACATTTCCTTACGACTATGTAAAGGAATATTCTCCTTGTTTAGGGATGGGGGAAGAAGCTGACAGAGGGTGAACCAAAAGAATTAGGGAGAACAGCTTTGTTTTAAAGAGTTCATCTACAACGAAATCAATGGATTATTACATCAGCACTACAAACAAGGCATTTCCTATCTCATTTAGGATCCACATCGCCATAGGCAAGGTTTTTGTTTAACAATTTACATAAAATATTACTAGAGGCGAGTTTTTTGGTTTTTTTTTTCTTAATGGCTTCAAGGTTAAAGTTGAAAATACCAACTTGAGGTTGTGCAGAGATGTGGCTATATTGAATGTCATTCCAAATATTCCAGTAAATCATTTCATTATCCATAATAATAATCTTCACTGGCTTTAGAAATAATTGCTTTGCTAAACTTAAAGGAAGTCTGATTTTAATTTGCTATCTACATCTACATTCTCATATTCTTTTTATAGATTTTTTAACAAGTTATCAGTAGGATCTTCCTTCACTCAAACATAAGTGAAAGTTTTATCTATCTTGAGATATCACTAAAATAATTTATTGCTGGGGAAACAAAACCTTTTGTCTCAAAATATATTTCTTCCCGACAGCTGTGGTATTTCAGGAAAAGCACCAAAGCTATGATGATCTGGACTGCAATCAACCATTCTTAATAGGATATTTTACAGACTTTTAATAAGATATCCTCAAATAATTTATGAGGAGAGGTTTTGAAGTGAAGAGGCATTGTTTGGCAATATGTTCTTCCTCTAATCTCAGGAAATTTAAATAAAAGAGTACTCATTTCCTCTGAACTCAGCAGTTCTCCTTAAAAAAAAAAAAAGATTAAGAAAAACACCTGCTACAACAGTCCAAAACAAAGCTTACTTGCTTCAAACAAAACTGTGCTAAAACAAACAAACAAACACTTCAGTATTATTACAGACTTCTCTTGTAGACTCCCAGGTTAGGAATTTCCACCAACGAAACCACAAGCCCAGGACTGTTTGAAAATGATTGGAGAACTGTCCCCTGTCTACTGAACGTATAGAATCATGCCTAGGTCACTCTGCTCCCTGGGAGCAGTGATTCCCAATCTGGCCTGTATCTTGACCCCCACCTCCAGCTGTTTATTGGTTTTGATGTTATCTTGATGCTACTCTGAATTCTTCCTGTTAAAGTTTCTACATTCGTCTTCTTTGATTTCCCCCCATTTTGTTGTGGGTTTTGTTCGGTTGATTGGTGTTGGTTTATAATGTTATCTTCCCACTTAAAATAGAAATTTTAAACCTTTCTTTACCCATCATCATAGTCATAATTTCATCATCTTCAGATATACTGACATTCATTCCATTTCATTCCTACATGGGGAAAGAAATGGATGACATCCGAGTCTCTCATGCTTTAATGGATGTCCATGTAAATTACCTGGGTGTCTCATTTAAAAGGTAGCTTTGACTTAGTGGTTCAGATGTGAGGCTAGAAATTCCCAGGTGATATTCTATGCTACTAGCCTTTGAACCACATTGAGTAGCAAGGAGTAGATCTCTTCCAAGTTTAAATGCCATATCCTAGGAGTTTCAATGAGGTTCCTTTGGGGTCTCTTAAAACTCCATGAAATGACCCAAAATCCTTTTCAGAAAACTTTTAAAAATTTGACAGCCACATATACTGCCCTTCTTCCAGAAATGCAACCAGGAGAATTAAAAAAAAACAACAAACATTAGCTGATTAAAACATGCATGATGTTGAACACAATCTTTGTCTTGGGTCAAGAGAAAATTATTTTATTCATTTTCACACTAGCTCTTTCTCTCTCTTTTTTTCTACCAATAACCTTGACCCCTCTCCCACACACAGATTCAGTTGAGTAGCTTCTGTACTTACATAAATTGTGCTTTCATTCATCAACCATCATCCAGAAACCCACAGCTGTACTGTTAAACGAGAAGAAAAAAATGATACTCAGCTATGCCTCTGATAAGATGTACACAAATTTACTCAAAGCACAGTTGTGTTCTCAGAGAAGAATGGGAGGAAATGTGGATTCATTGTGTATGTTCTCAAGATATCTTGAGGCCTTAGCCACTAATCCAGGAGAGTTCTTTCTCCAATACCAACTCATTCCTTTATCATTCAGACTGAATATACAGCTAGAGATGGATAATTCTTAAACCTTCAGTCAAGATATAAACTGAAAATTTCTCCAAACTTAAATAATAATCATATAACTTATAATCTACTATTGTGGGCTCCATTTTATGAATTCTTTCTTCTTTAAAAAGATATACTAATTTAGAAATGTGGAAAACTGATATCCCAGTTTTCTCTTCCTGTTTTCTGTATTTTCACGAGTAGAGATAAAAAGTGATGACCTCAGTTTTCCACTTCACTTCATAGATGAATACCTAGCTTAATGGAAGAAAAAATTTCAAGAACATTTATGTTACACTGGAAAAACATAAGTAGAAAGAATGTTTAAATCTTTCAAGAAATTAACTTTTTGTAAGATTTCTAAATGCATTTGGATACTATGAACCTTAGATCATATTGTTTGAACTAATCACAGACCAAGACAACCAAGGTCAGACATAAATTCAAAGGCCTTCAGCAACAAGAGCAAAGAAAACAAACAAAAAATGGAGAATGGGGCAGGGCAAGGGAAGGAAGAGCAAGTTAGAACTGAAATAGTTGTCTCTTTCTGGGAGAGCTGCTCTTTGGAGAAGATTTAGAGTCATGAGGAAAGAGTATCTGTTTAGCTAGTGTAGTCAATCCAAGGGATCAACAGTATAGCTGATAGGTGTGTGTGTGTGTTCACTTGCTCAGTCATGTCCAACCCTTTGCAACATTTAGTCCGCCAGTCTTCCCTGTCCATGGGATTCTCCGGCAAGAATATTGAAGTGGGTTGCCATATCCTCCTCCAGGGGATCTTCCTGACCTAGGGATCATACCCAGGTCTCATGTCTCCTGAAACTGCACAGCAGATTCTTTACCACTGGGCCACATCCACTGTGACAATAGATTGTGGCTTGCACTATTGCTAACAGTGATATACTGTTAGCATATTGTAAGGTTCTCTGCTCAGTGGGAAAAGGATCCACCTGCAATGCAGGAGACATGGGAGATATAGGTTCAATCCCTGGGTCGGGAAGATCCCTTGGAGAAGGAAATGTCAACCCACTCCAGTATTCTTGCCGGAAAAGCCCATGGACAGAGGAGCCTGGCAGGCTACAGTTCACGGGGTCGCAGAGTTGGACACGAGTGAGCAACTAAGCAAACAATAACACAAAGTTTTTTAGAGTTTTACTGACTTACTTAAAAGCTTGGTCATGTTTGACTCTTTGCGACCCCCTGGACTGTAGCCTGCCAGAGAGTTTTACTGAATTCCCCTGAAAATAGATAATGAATGGTTTACAAAGCCCTTTGATAACTATGAATTAAACATTACATGGGGGCACAAATCATCGTTAGTAACAGTAGTCGTGGTTTGTTTAGTGGTTTTGGGCCAGATATTATTTTAGATTCTTTACTCACTGTTTCTAAACTGCTATCCATGGCTTTGTAAGTAGGTTATTAAAGTTTTATTATTATTAACTAGTAAAATAAATCAAAATCCAAGGAAGTTTTTTTGAACGAGAGTGATGTAAAATGATATATAAAACTTTGTACACCACCGCGTATCTCACACTTTTAGTTGCTCACTGTCCAGATTGCTCTTCTCTGCTCTGACAGCAGCTGAGATTTGCATGCAGTTAAAAAAAACTGGGCCAGAATCAAAAAAATCAAGGGCAAGCTGGCTCATCAGAGAGTGGAATCCTCACACATCTGAAGGGTCCATCTTAAGTCCCTGATTCTCATGGGTGATATATTCCTGAACAACCTCTTCTACTCTTTTATTTTTAGGTCAACTAAATACTGTAAAAACATTTGGGGAGTGACTGCTAATGGGGAACAGGTATTCTTTTTGGGAGTGATGAAATTGTCCTGGAATTATATAAAGGTAATGGTTGCACAGGTCTTTGGAAAAAATATCTACTGAATTGCACATTTTAAAAGGATAAATTTCATAGTAGGTACATTATAGTTCTACAGAAATACAAATATACTGTTAACCATACATGAGCCTTATAGAAAAATTTGGGAAAGGACTATTATTAACAATTGAAACCCTTAAAAAACACTTTAATCAGTAAGTGAAGTTGTTACATACAAGATATTATAGAGCATCATCTAATTTATACTTTCTACCATTGTGTTGACAGTACCAGCCACAGTGAGGTATCAAATTCTGTACTCGGGCAAATGAATAGTGAGTTAATCTTTGCCACTTCTCCCCACTTACTATCACCACACCAGCCACACTCCCTAAACCGCTCGTTAAAATGTCATGGAAGGAATGTGACCCAACCCCTTCAGTCTGGCTCTAACAAGACTATCATCGCTACCAAATCAATACTTAAACTCACACACTCCATTTGGTCAACTGTGCAAAGTCATCTTTACTTTGAAATTCATTTGAAGCCACAGCACCAAAAAATCCACCAAACCAAAAATTGCTGCTCATGGTTATTACAGTTTTCTTCTTTGTCTTTTCTCCAGTTAAATGGTTTATCCATTATTAAGGCTCACATTATGTTTTTTAAAAATAGAGTTTTTATTTGACTCTTTATTGCAAAAAGCGCCCCCCACAAATGCCTGCCAATATCTAGAATTTAGAGAGTATGTCAGTGGTACTAAAGTAAGGAGATAATACATACAAGCTATCATTTAAATTCACAGCATATATTGCCAAAGAAAAGTTCTTGAATTAAGTCACTAAATCTCAAGATTGTAGCTATCATCCTGTAACTCCTCACCATATCCTTCCAAAACAACAAAAAATGTTCCAAGATTTTTGTCACTGGAAATCAGTATATGAAGCTTTTGCCTGCAGAAATAGCAGGGCTGTGGGGATGCTAAACTCACTAAGAGAGTAGATCAAAGTCATACAGCCGCGAATGTCAGCAAGCACCTTGCAGAACTAGGTGTAAAGATGCTGACATAGTGACGTCATCTGGCAGTGGTCCCTCTCCTGGCCAGCCCAGGCCCCTGCTGGTCCCAAGTGCCCTCTCGATGCCTGGAGACCTCTGATGTGTCTCTCCACTCTAGCTGTCACCTCTGGCCTCTGCTCCCAAATTAATCCTCCCTTATCTCTCCATCAAAACTCCCATTTCCTCCCTGATCTCTGGGAGATGTTAAATGTTAAAAAGTGATATGGAATATTTACAAGATGATACTTTGAAAACTGCACAGCTCTGTAGATATGGCCTTTGTAACTAATATATTAATACTCAACGTGGTTTATTTACATATGTAAAGAGGTTGTTTGTGGTGATATGTTGGCCAAGGAAGGAATCTGTAATGGAAGAATGGCAAATGGGAGGAAAGTTTTGGGAGTTAGAGATTTTCCATGCATTCATCCATCCATCCAACACATCACATCATGAAGCTGCCTATCTACTCTGTGATATTGTTAAACACACACGGCTTTGGAATTTCCTTAGTTTATAGTTAGAGGCTGAACTTTGCATCTTTAATGCTAAATTGCTGGTGGCTCAGTGATAAAGAATTCTCCTGCCAATGCAGGAGACACGAGTTCGGTCCCTGATCCTGGAAGATCCTACATGCTGCTGAGTAACTTAGCCTGTGAGCCACAGCTACTGAACATGTGCCCTAGAGCCTGGGAGCTGCAAATACTGAAGCCAAGTGCCCTAAAACCAGTGCTCCACAACAACAAAGCCACCGCAGTGAGAAGCCTGTGCACCACAACTAGAAAGTAGCCCCCACTTGCCACAGCTAGGGAAAACCTGTGAGCAGCAATGAAAACCCAGCACAGCCAAAAATAAAATTAGTTTTGAAAATGCTTAATTGCTTATTATTCTATGTATACTATTCATATGGCTAAGAATATGTGGATCACTTCACTTCAGTGAGTTTCTATGTTTATCAAATGCTTACTATCACACTGGGGTGTTCATTGTCCCACGGTCCTTTCCAGTCTGGCTTTTTAAGTTACCTAACCCACTACACATCACACCTCCAGCTCTTCCTGTAAGGAAGACACGAACAGCAGAAGCCACCACACCCCTGCTTCAGTATACACCACTCCCCAGCCGAAGCTCCAATACTCTGGCCACTTGATGCAAAGAGCCGACTCATTGGAAAAGACCTTGATGCTGGGAAAGATTGAGGGCAAGAGGAGAACGGGCAGGCAGAGGGTGAGATGGCTATATAGCACCACCGACTCAATGGCCATGAGTCTGAGCAAACTCCAGGAGATAGTGAAGGACAGGGAGACCTGGTATGCTGCAGTCCATGGGATCGCAGAGTCGGACATGACTTAATGACTGAAAAACAGCAACTTCTGTTTGCATATCCCACTACTGGCTTTTCGAACTTAGGATTTTCACAAGATTCTAAACTCCACTCTCTCACCTAGTTCTGGTCTCCCCGCTAGCTTCAAATGAGAAGTTCCACTCACACAGATCGGAACAACCCACCCAGTCTCCCCGCAAAGAGGTGGTAGAATTCACATAGGAAGAACCTTACCTTCAACACTATTCATTGTCATATGAGATAAAAATTTATTTAATGGCTTACTTAGATTCAATTTTGCTGGGACAACCGAAGAAATAATTCTTTTGTTCTGTGAGACTATTAACCCATTTAACCAGCCTCACATGATACCAGTAATGTGACATATTCTTGCATGTCTCTTAAAAGGAAGGCATATTCCATCGTGTGGTATTTTATGCTTCAAGGTGCAATAGTTAAGATGCTCCATAGATACATGAGTTTGCAACCCCTGAGATAGTGGGAAGATTCCGAGCATCCTATGAAAGACCTGAGGAGGATGCAGCTTATCCCTTCAGCTGCTGCGCTCTTTCCCAATCTTTCAAACTCACTTTACCCCTATTTCTTTCAAAGCTTGCAAACAGCCTTCCCATTTTCCCAGAGAAAAGTACTCGGATAATGTGTAACTTTACATAGGATCCTTTGCATGTGCAGAGCAGAGAGTCTAGAAAAGACTTCAGCGGAAAGCAATGGGTCTTTAATGACAACATCCTAGGCGCTGTGAGGCATACTCTTGGCCACAAGCCTTTACATCACTAGTCTACCTATTCGTAAGACAGGTCATGGGCATATTCTCTGGATTAAAGCTTGAGAGGCGTCTCCACAAGAGATTATTTTTGTCTTAACATGGACATAGTAATAGTGAAACATACTGGCTAGTGAGCCTTTAGTGTTGAAAACTACTCATTAAATTTATTGGTTCTTTGATGTCCAATTCATAGCAAACTCTCACGGTTATTTTGCCAAAGGAAGTCAAAGTCATCAAGTTGTGTTTTTTAATGGGGATTGATACACTTTTATGAAAGGGACTTTGCGGAATTTTAAAAGAACATTCGTTTCCCTTCTTCCTAAGTACAGTAACCTTGCCATGGCCCCTTGAGGCTGCTCAACACCAGTGTGAATTTGCTGCTCCCTCATGAATTTTACAACCCATCCAACAAAGCATTCTGACTTTTTCACCTAAATATCAAAAACTTTCAGTTAGCCAAGAGAAGAAAACATCATTATCTAAAGCCTTTCTCACACTCGGTTCTATGGAAACCACTGACCATATATAGGAAAAATAGCAAGCAGCCGAGACTTAGATGGGAGCATTCATCTTTCCTTTGTGATAAAAAGTTCGGCTGCTGACTCGGGACCTCACTCCACGCTTCATTGGCAGAAATGCTCTCTTTCTGCTTGAAAGCGTGGACACTTCAGAAGTGCCTCCCCTTGCAGGATGAGTAAAAACAATATCATTTTCCCTGATAGCTGCGGAATTGAAGTGAAGGATTATTTATTTAAACTTTTGAAGCATGAAGCCAAATGCAGCCAGTACGTACTGCGTCTGTCTTAGAAACCATAAGTCAGGGGGAGAGTTTACGAAGCATTCGATCAGCGGGCTGGTTCCCACTTTCTCTTGTAAACCACACAGACTGCAAGGTCGAAGCGCCAGTCTCTAAACTCCTATTAAAGAAGCAATAGTTTTCAGCTCCTTGTTTCCTTCGACGACAGCACAATCCCATTACCTCTTCTTTCCTCACAAAAAAATATGTTTCCAATTATTCCATGGTTGATGGTTGATGAAAAGCTCTTTTATTACTTGCTAACAGCCATTGTTATGACTAAGAGCAGTGGGTCTGAGAGCCTTGGCTGTCCCTCCTTCCATCCTGCTGCCGGCCCCAGGTAACCCGTCAAATCAGCATCTGACAGCTGCTGTGAGTTTCACACAGTCCTTACAACCTGGCTACCTGCAGTCAGACCTCCTGCAGATCACCTCCACTGCTGCTTGAGCCCACGTTCAAGTTGTTAAGACAAAGGTGGAAAGTGAAGTTTAATAACCACCTTGTTAACTATTGCTTTTACTTTCTTTCATCTTAGCATGAGCCCTTCACCAGACCCCTGAGGCCCTCCAAGGTAGCAGCTGCCAAACTTTTTGGCACCAGGGACCAGTTTCATGGAAGACTGCTTTTCCATGGGAGTGGGGGGTTGGTTTGGGGGTGATTCAAGCACATTACATTTATTGTGCACTCTGTTTGGATTATTATTACATCAGCTCCATCTCAGATCATCAGGCATTATTAGATCCCAGAGGGTGGGGATCCCTGCTCTAAGGCACAACTTTTCTGCTTTCTGCTTTGTTTTTACAATATCATTAGTCATACCTGAGAGTGAAAGAGTTTATCAGATTGTTCCTGAGAACAGGGGGAGGGGAGCATAGGAAGCCTTGACCAGAGCAGAAGGTCAGGGACACGAAGGAGAACAAAGCAGGGAACAAGCCTGAGAAAGACAGAGCGACTCCTCCAGCCTGGCCAAACAGACCTGGGGATAAGTGAGGCAGACTGGCCTTTGAAAGATCCACAGAGACACCTACTGGGTGCAGACCAGACAGGTGACCCTGAGGTTCTTGAGGGACAGCATTGCCCTGACCCTGGAAGGGATCTAAGAACAATAGTCTTTTCCAGACAAGACTTTGAGGCCCAAGGTGCAGACAAGAGCAGAAAAGCAGAAAAATTCCAAAGTATATTGCCCAAGTAAGTGTTAGTCAAACAGTTGTGCCCGACTCTTTGCAACCCCATGGACTGTAGCCTACCAGGCTCCTATGTCCATGGAATTCTCCAGGCAAGAATACTGGTGGTGTGGGTAGCCATTTCCTTCTCCAGAGGATCTTCCCAACCCTAGGACTGAACCCAGGTCTCCTGCATTGCAGGCAGATTCTTTACTGTCTGAGCCACTGCTGCTAAGTCGCTTCAGTAATGTCCGACTCTGTGTGCTAGACAGCAGTCCACCAGGCTCCCCCGTCCCTGGGATTCTCCAGGCAAGAACACTGGAGTGGGTTGCCATTTCCTTCTCCAATGCATGAAAGTGAAAGGTGAAAGTAAAGTCGCTCAGTCGTGCCCGACTCTTCGCGACCCCATGGACTGCAGCCTACCAGGCTCCTCCGTCCATGGGATTTTCCAGCCAAGAGTACTGGAGTGGGGTGCCATTGCCTTCTCCAGTCTGAGCCACTAGGGAAGCCCATATATTGCCCAGGTACCTCTCATTTTAGGGTAAGTGTTTACATTGGTTTTCTATTGTTGCTTTTAATTTATGTTTTTATGTGTGTGTGCTCAGTTGTGTCTGACTCTTTGTGATCCCATGGATTGTAGGCCACCAGGCTCTTCTGTCCTAAATTACCACAAATTTAAAGGCTTAACACACAGAAATTTATTCTCTTACAATTCTGGAAGACATAAGTCCAAAATAAGTTTTGTGGGGTTAAAATCAGTGTTGGCAGGGCCAATTCTTTCTGGAGGCTCCATTAGAGAGTCTGTTAGCTGCCTCTTCCAGCTTTTGATGGCTGCTGGCATTACGGGGCTTAGGTTCGCATCACTTCTGTCTCTGCTTCTCTTGCCGCATCACCTCCTCTTCTGCCTCCCTCTTTTAAGGACACTTGGGATTACATTTAGGGCCCACTTGATGAAAGTGAAAGAGGAGAGTGAAAAAGTTGGCTTAAAGCTCAACATTCAGAAAATGAAGATCATGGCATCTGGTCCCATCACTTCATGGGAAATAGATGGGGAAACAGTGGAAACAGTGTCAGACTTTATTTTGGGGGGCTCCAAAATCACTGCAGATGGTGACTGCAGCCATGAAATTAAAAGACACTTACTCCTTGGAAGGAAAGTTATGACCAACCTAGATAGCATATTAAAAAGCAGAGACATTACTTTGCCAACAAAGGTCCATCTAGTCAAGGCTATGGTTTTTCTAGTAGTCATGTATGGATGTGAGATTTGGACTGTGAAGAAAGCTGAGCACCGAAGAATTGATGCTTTTGGACTGTGGTGTTGGAGAAGACTCTTGAGAGTCCCTTGGACTGCAAGGAGATCCAACCAGTCCATTCTAAAGGAGATCAGTCCTGGGTGTTCTTTGGAAGAACTGATGCTAAAGCTGAAACTCCAATACTTTGGCCACTTCATGCGAAGAGTTGACTCATTGGAAAAGACTCTGACGCTGGGAAGGATTGTGGGCAGGAGAAGGGGACGACAGAGGATGAGATTGCTGGATGGCATCACTGACTTGATGGACATGAGTTTGAGTGAACTTCGGGACTTGGTGATGGACAGGGAGGCCTGGCGTGCTGCAATTCATGGGGTTGCAAAGAGTTGGACAAGACTGAGCGACTGAATTGAACTGAACTGAACTGAACTGAACTAGGTAATCTAGGATAAGTTCTGCATCTCAAGATCTTTAATAATCACAGTTTCTTTTGTCATATCAGGTAATATCTTCGGGTGGGGCAGTAATACACATTCAGCCTGTCATAGGCACCAAGTGTGAGTTAATTATATTATTACTTCCTTCTAGATAGTATGCTTTCTTTCTAAACTTGGATGCTCAAAGAACAGTGCTTTATCTAAGTAGTAATTCTCTGTCGGGGAAAAACATTCTTATGAGCCCCTCTAAATGACTGGTGCTCTAAATATTGAAAAGTTTTGGCATTTGGATCTAGAATTTTTAAAATTCAAACAAGTCTTAGGACCCCTAGTCCTCAGACTGTGCTTTCTTAATACCATTTCCCTCTAAATGACCCATAACCCCTTGGATAAATAGCTGATTCCAGGTTTAAGGTAGGAAATCTACAATATGAGCCTGAAACATCTCTCTGTGAAAGTTAGAAAGTCTTTAAAGGCTCCTGAGGGCTCTTAAAAGCAGTCAAGAGACAACTTGCAAAAGACCCCACTGGCCAATAATAATAATGGCTTGAAATACATAAAGTATATATAAGTCCATGAGTTTGAAATGCTTCCTTGACAGTTTTAAAGGATGGTGGGGCATCAACTTATTATTTTAAAATGTGATAAATAAAGAGAAAGACTCAAACAAATATTTGTCCCCCTTTTTTTTTATATGAACTATATCCCAGGGTAATCAAAGAGTTGATCAGAGGAATTTTCTCTTTACAGAATTATTTCAGCTGATAAACATTGAAGGAATTAGAAAAATCAAGATAATCCCTAATGAATCAGTGAACTGTGCAACCCCTAATGAATTAATGAATCTAGGCAATGATGATCCATGGCTGCTAATATCACAGAAATGAAATAACCAGGTTTACATACCTGTTGATAGAAGTACACATCTATAAACCACTACTTCTAAAACATCCTGTTAAGATGAAACTAATCAGAACCTTAGAGTTTAATAATAATCAAGTCACAGGAAATACAGGGAAAAACGGAACATGCTAAAAAATACTTGCTTAGACCCAATTTATAAAATCCACAAGCAAGGTACCCTTCAGAACCAAAATCATAAGGAAAAAAAAAAAAGACATGCAGGGGGGCCTGTAAATTAAAAGAGATTTAATTGACATAACAATCAGTCACAAGGTATAGAATCTAATTGCACCTTTACTCAAGCAAAGTACAAAAATCTAACAAAACAATCAGGGAAACTTGAACTTGTCTAGATAGGTGGTGATGTTACAGAAGTGTGGTTAATTTTTAAGGTGTGGTAGGTTTAAAAAAGGAGTTTTTATCATTTAGAGCTACAATGGTGTGGTGTTTGGATAGTTAGAATTTGCTTTGTATTAGTCTGAAATGGAGTATGGACGAGTGGATGAAACAAGATTGGCCACAAACGACTAACTTTTGAAACTGGATGGGAAGCCATTATACTATTCTCTCCATTTTTGCCTATGTTTGAATTTTTCATATTTGTCTTTTGGTTTTAAGGTAAAATCTTGCTTTTGCTCTTGGCTTATACCTAACAACAACAACAATAGCAATACTGCTAAACACAGATTATTCAGGGTGTTTTATTTTAAGCTAAACGCAGTGAAAGGTCTTTAGCTGCAGTATATTAGTAGTCTAAAATTCCCCATGGACTTGTTAGTAAGGAACAGAAGTTTCAAGTTCAGGCACTGGGGCACTGGCTAGCTATTTTGTGCACCTTGTATTCTACATGAATTTTACTTGAATGTCCCACTGTGTTTTGTTATATATTAGGGCTAGACAGAAGACTTAAACATGCTATAAATCCTACTAAGTTCATAGATTGCTCTTATTAACTGTTCTCAAATATCTTGATAATATTTGAGGCAGTAAATCTCAGACTGGTTCCTGTCCTATTGTACCCTGGCATTGGAGAGAAAATTACAAGTGAAATTCAGCCCATCTCCTAATGTAGACTTTTCTAGGAAGAAAAGCTATGTATATACAAAGTCGCTTCAGTCATGTCTGACTGTGACCCTATGGACCATAACCCACCAAGTTCCTCTGTCCATGGGATTCTCCAGGCAAGAATACTGGAGTGGGTTGCCATGCCCTCCTCCAGGGGATCTTCCTGACCCAGGGATCAAACCTGGGTCTCCAGCATTGCAGGCAGACGCTTTTACTGTCTGAGCCACCAGGGAAGCCCTACTAGGCTGTAAGGATCTTTCAAGTAAAGAATTAGCTCTCTCTCAGTAGCAACATCCTTGTCTTAGCTAACAAGACTCAATACTTCGGAGTTATTATTGATGCGTCCCGTGTGCTCTTTGAAGTAAATATTTCTGAGTGTTGCTGCACGCCTATGTGCCAGGCACTGTGCTTGGCACTGAGGATACAGAGGAAACACAACACAATCTCGTCCACAAGGAAATCAGCCTGGTGGACAGGAGAGGTGCATGAATGAAAATATCTAGCAAATTCTCTGATGGAAGTTCCTAAGTTCTCCAGTTTTTGTATGTTCCCTCTCCCTCTGATTCTCCATGGACATTGCCTGCACTACCATCCTGTGAGTCTACAGATGGTATGATCCCTTTCCAACAGACTAGCATTCAGTGCTTAAGAGCAGACTTGAGTCTCCACTAATTCCCAGATATCTTTGATATCTTTGAGGTGTTTAACTTCTCTGTGCCTCTGTTTCCTCATCTATAAACTGAGAATAATAAGGTTGTTGCTGGAATTAAAGGAATTAATATCTGTGGAGGTCTCAGGATAGTATGTACCTGATGTATTAAGGATCTTATCCATGCAAGTGTCTTAAGGGTCTTACTCATTTCTTCAGGCTGCTATGTTCCCATAAGTCTATGACACTTCTAGCTGTTATAGTTGCTTCCTTTAATTCTTCAAGTCACTTCTGATGAATACTCTAGTGTTTACTAAAGCATCGCTAGAACCTAGAGTTCATTAATGACACTCCTTTTCAGGAAGTCACTTACAGGACATCTCTTTGCTCAGGCCTCAGCCTACTACTGTTGGCTTACAAGAGTCAGCTCATAAACCTTAAGACAGAAGTTCTCAATGGCTTGTCCTCAGGCTTCACCCAAGTCAAGCATCCGCAAATCTCTCCCTTGTCCCTGAAAGCAAAAGCCCTGTTTAAATAATAACTTTTACAGAAACACTCCTTGATTGTAGCCAAACTGTCTTTTATGCTGCTATGAAAAAAACAATTTAGCAACTAATCCTGAACTGCTCTATCCCAAAGCAGGATTTGCTTTTTTTTTTAAATAACTCAAAAGGCACATTATAAGTTGCTTTTGTTACAAATAAAAGAGCCATCCTCCCTTAAAGAAGAATTCTAAAGTCACTTCTAAAATAACTGACATTAGTTACATTAATTTCATTTGGTTTAAAGTTATTTGGGGGCTCCTGCTACATATGCATAAAATATTATAAGCACAAAGAATAAATCCTGCATGAAAATCCAAGAAGGCATCCCAGAAGCATGACATATAAGCTTTACATCATCTTTATTCAATATTCTCCCCAAATATCTATTAGGGGTAATGACTGTAGAGACTCAGAAGAAATATGACAAAACATAAGCAACAAGTATCTCAGGGTGAAGGACTTTTGGTAATTATTTCCTTCTTTATATTTTGGGTACTTCCTGACCTGCTGTGAGGCTTCCTAGGTGCTGCTAGTGGTAAAGAATCTGCCTGCTAATACAAGAGAGGCAAGAGACAAGGATTCGACCCCTGAGTCAGGAAAATCCCCTGGAGAAGGAAATGGCAACCCACTCCAGTATTCTTGCCCAGAAAATCTCACGGACAGAGGAGCCTGGTGGGCTATAACTTCGCTCAATGCACATATTACATTTAGAATAAGAGGACAAAATGGTATTTTAAAATATCTCATATCTAATTTTCTTTCCATGCTCACTTCCCCACTTTCTCCATGTTCCATCACTTTTATCCTGACACCTCCCTGCTTGATACCGACCAGTAAACTCCTATTATTCTTCCCCTGGAGCCTTAATAACTCTGCCTGACTTTCAGGCATCTTCATAATTCATCCTACCCCACCTATCAAACCATACTTTCACTACATACTCTCAGTGCCTAAGGGCAATTATCCTAAATTTCAAGGAAAGTAGCTGCCTTTTCCTAGTTTTGGAGAGCTCTCAGGAAAATACCTAACAATGGCTGCCTTGGGGGGTAGCTGGTAAGAGGCAAAGCTAAATACAAAGATGCTGATATCCTGCACTTCCTTCTAGGAATTGCCATTATCTATCTACAAAAGTCATGATTGTTACTATTAATAGCTGCATTTCATTGGTGAGGTTAAATAATTTGCCACACACCATACAGCTCAAAGAAATCAGAGCCTAGATTAGGACCCAGATCAACTGGATGCTAAAGCCATAATCTTTCCATTTTAGCAGACTCTTGGCAAGGGAAATAGTCACATTTTATATTCACTATAAGTTGCATTCATTGATAGATCAACACTGAAATTAAAAAATTGTAACTAAAGAAAAAAAATTGTAACTAAACTAATTCACTTCCATAGCTCTTTTAGCTTACGCCTCATAATTTAGTACAATTTATACTATAATGTGGGCTTCCCAGGTGGCACTAGTGGTAAAGAACCCACCTGCCAATGCATAAAAAATGTAAGAAACGTGGGTTCAATCCCTGAGTTGGGAAGATTCCTTGGAGGCAGTCCACTCCAGTATTCTTACTTGGAGGATCCCATGGACAGAGGAGCCTGGTACGCTATGGTTCATAGGGTCACAAAGAGCTGGACACAACTGAAGCGACTTAGTATCCATGCACATACTACAGTGTATTTTTACCAACTGCTTCTTGTGTGTAAATCTTGTCTCCTTTGTCAGGTTATTGGTTTAATAAGGTAATGACCACATGCTAAGCACATACTTGGAACTATCTATAGCACATTCTAAGTATGCACCAAAAACTCACATAAGAAGAACTCCATTTCAGTTGAATGCTTGCTTTATCAAAGTAGTATCTTAAAGGTATAATTCCTAACCAAAACCCTTGAGTAAAAGGATAATTAACCAATTCAGAGAAGTTAATATATCTCTTATTAAGCTCAATTCTTACATCATTCTTTATCAATATCCTCAAAACATCATGGATTCTGCCTCTTACAAAACTACACACCTTATCATGTCTATAAAAGAAAATACAGATGGACATAAAATTGTCAGTGTAATATATTTGTGAACAGCATGTGCTAGCAGGAGATAGAAAGGTATAATTCAAAGGAGGAGATTTACATTCGCGAAGGAGCCTAGAGAAACAATTTCGTATGCCAAGAATCTGTTTTTATCCCAAACATACCTGAGAATGGAAAACCACTAGGAAGATGGACCCAAGATATTTCCATAATGAGGCTTATTTGTGTTTGTTACCAAGTAACTCATAATTTTGAAAATGTCATAATTTGTTTGCATTGCTTTTAGAAAGATGCAACCGATTATGAAATGCAATTTTCTACCTGGTGGAACATTCCCCTAGTTTTTCTGACCATTCTGCCTCATAAGAGAGAGGGGACTAACGGCGATTTTGTTATTTATCAAATCACCATCTTCATTAGAGTAAATTCATGACTTTCTTTTCTCAGAGGAAGTCTCTCTTGACTCCTTCCATCTCTGCCCTCCTCCAGCATTTTCCTTTTGCATTGGATCATATTTTCACATACTTGTTCTCATTTCCTAGAGGTACCAACACTCTCCAGTTAGACTATAAACTCCCCAGGGTTGGTTTAGTTTATTTTCTATAAAACCCCCTTAGCTCTTTGTACAGCAGAGAGCCAAAATAGGCATTTAATAAATTAAAGTATTATTGGATTTTATTTCAGGAACTCAGAAATGGGGTCGTCCCTCTGCTTCGCTCGTTGATTCTTTGGGACTCTCTGAAACCACATTCCCAAACACAGCACAGCTGAAATAACAATAGCACCAGCTTGCATTTTTACAGTACCATCTACTTTTCAAAGCGTTTTTACATCTCTTATCTCATTTATTTCTCACCAGAATCCTGTGAGGTAAGTAGAACAGATATGCCTCGTCTCACTTGATAGATGGTAACATAGAGGAAGGGAAAGGTTAAGTGACTTGCCCAGTCTCTCACCACTCTGGTCCATCTGCCAGAATTATCTTCCTAAAAATAAATATAAACATGACATTCCCCTGCATAAAATCATCAACAGGACTCCGGCTGTCTACAGGGTAAAGTGCAAACTCCTTAGCAGGGCATGCAAGTCCCTTCACATCCTGGCCCCATGCTCCTCACCAACTTCATCTTCCACTGCTTCAGCCCAGCATTGCACCCTCCCCCAGCCACGCTGAACTTCCGCCATCACATCAGCAATTCTCAAGGCCGTGTGCCTTTGGACACACGGGTTCCTCTGCCTGGACTGCCCTTTGGGGTTTAAACCTCTCATTACCACCTTCCAGCCTGAGAAATTCCCGTTCAGTCCCCTATATGTAGGTCGAATGAAACCTTTACATTCTTGCTCCTAGATTCCCCTCTGCTGGGTTGGGGGCTTCCCTGGTGGCTTAGACAGTAAGAACTGGCCTGCAGTGCAGGAGATCTGGGTTCGATCCCTGGGTTTGGAAGGTCCCTTGGAGAAGGGACCGGCTACCCACTCCAGGGTTCTTGCCAGGAGAATTCCATGGACAGAGGAGACTGGTGGGTTACAGTCCATGGGGTCACAAAGAGTCGGACACGACTGAGCAACTAATACCTCCACTTTACACTGCTGGGAGAGCTGGCCACTCCTTTACCAACCAGCCCCTGCCAGTTGCTCCCTCTTACCCTGATCAATATTTTTCTCTTTTTTTCTGTGGAACTTATTACCTTCCGACATAATATATGATTTGCTTATTTATTAACTCTTCCCACCTGTCTCTCTCTGACGGAATGTAAGCCCCCCAAGGGCATGGACCTTTGCTGGTTTGGTTCACTGCTGTGTCTCAGCCCAGAATGGAGTCTGATACATAATCAATGCACAGGAAATTCAGAAAGCATTAATTAAGCAAATGCGATTCTGGCACTGAGACTGCAGAGGTGAGATACAGTCCCTCCGGTCTAGAGGAGGGGGGGCGGGAACTAAAGCGCGGTGATGGGAGCAGCATGCCGCTTGCGCAGATAGCGGTCTGTGCTGGCGGAGATGAGAGCACAGATAAGGAGCAGCCAGTGAGGCGGGGCCGGCTGAGTGTAGATGGAAACAGCAGACAGGAAAGGCTTAGTCTTCATCCAGAGGGCAATATGTAAAGAGAGCCTTGACAGCCGTGCACAAGTTCACTGAGTTCAGACAGAGGTGGGGAGAATCTTTGCATCTGAGAAATTACAAGGAATTTTTATAGCTTAATCTTAGGGTATATATATAGGGATGGAATATAAGGCCAGAGAAGTAAAATCTGTTTATATCCATACAGAAGATGGAAATGGAGCTCCTGAGTATAAAGGAGCATGGCTGTAATTGGGTTGTTTTTACCTCTCAAACCACTATGCTTCAGAACACCCTTTCCCTGTCATGAAAAACTACCAGAAATAATTAATTCTGATGTTAATAGTTTAGAGAGGAAAACAGTCTGGAGTCAGGGCATTAGACCTTGATCTCCTGAGACTTTAGAAGAAAATCCTAGAGAATCTGTCTTGAAATATTAATCCTGCTCATTCATGGAGCTTCTGGATCAGCAGAAATTTGATATGTTTCCCTTCATTAAGCTCTTTATTTTGTCCTTTTATAGTTTGAAAAGAACTTTCATAGCTACAGATATATCTAGTTAGAGATGGATTGTGGTACTTGGCTTCATTTCAAGAGACTATTATTTTTATTCTTTGAGCAGCTCAATGTTGTTAAGTCATCTGATGAGTATCAAGCACTGCGCTAGGCTCCAAAGACTAGTTAGGAACCCAGGGCAATGACTGTTGAGGCTCACAGACTATTGGGATAGACAGACATATGAATACAGTGTAATGTTGCAGGGATCGAATATAGATGTACTCACAGGAGACAAAAGGCAGACAAAGAAGGGAGTGATTCATTCCTCCCCGGAGACGGAAAGAGGGAAGTGTGCATACCACATGAGGTTTCTCAGGAGACGTGATGCTTGATCAGAGTCTTGAAAGTTAGTGTGTGGTCACCAGTGGACAGTGAACTTTCAAGGTAAAGCGAGAAGCACAAGCACAGGCTTGAGGCTATGAAACAGGCTGGTGAGTAAGAAAGTACAACTAGCTCAACCTGACTGGACCTGGGGTATGCATGTGGGCATGCTCTGTGTGTGTGTGTGTGTGTGTGTGTGTGTGTAAGGGTTGGGATTTAATCCAATCAGCCATTGTGATTTAAAGAGCACTTGTCTCAGACTGCTTTAGAAGGTCCTCATTAAAATTCCTTGGTGATCCTGTGGTTAGGACCTTTTACTCTGTCAGGATCTGGGGACCTTCCCCGGTCGGTGAACCAAGATCCAGCAGGCTGTGTGTTGCAGAAAAAAAAAAGAAAAAGAAAAAGTTGCAGATCCCTGGGCAGGAATGAATTCAGAATCGAAAGAAGAATGGTGAGTGAGCTCAGAAAGATCAACAGTCTGCAACGCTCTCTAGGTGATTTATAAGTTTGAGGACTTCAATTATAGGCAATGGGGAACCATTCAAAGTTTTAAATAGGGGACGACAATCAGATTTGCTTTTACAAAGACTTTTATTTATTTTTTAAATTTTATTTTTTTACTTTACAATACTGTATTGGTTTTGCTATACATTGACATGAATCCACCA
The DNA here is from genome assembly GCF_023091745.1 of Budorcas taxicolor. Taxonomy (NCBI): domain Eukaryota; kingdom Metazoa; phylum Chordata; class Mammalia; order Artiodactyla; family Bovidae; genus Budorcas; species Budorcas taxicolor. The sequence continues at coordinate 61,367,673 of NC_068924.1, forward strand.
CAGGTGTACATGAGTTCCCAACCCTGAACCCCCCTCCCACCACCCTCCCCATATCATCTCTCTGGGTCATCCCAGTGCACCAGCCCCAAGCATCCTGTATCCTGTATCGAACCTAGACTAGCGATTCGTTTCTTACATGATAGTATACATGTTTCAATGCCATTCTCCCAAATCATCCCACCCTCTCCCTCTCCCAGAGTCCAAAAGTCTGTTCTTTACATCTGTGTCTCTTTTGCTGTCTCGCATATAGGGTTATCATTACCATCTTTCTAAATTCCATATATATGTGTTAGTATACTGTATTGGTGTTTTTCTTTCTGGCTTACTTCACTCTGTATAATCAGTTCCAGTTTCATCCACCTCATTAGAACGATTCAAATGTATTCTTTTTAATAGCTGAGTAATACTCCATAGTGTATATGTACCACAGCTTTCTTATCCATTCGTCTGCTGATGGACATCTAGGTTGCTTCCATGTCCTGGCTATTATGAACAGTGCTGCGATGAACATTGGGGCACACGTGTCTCTTTCAATTCTGGTTTCCTCGGTTTGTATGCCCAGCAGTGGGATAAATTTTTCATCTATATTTTACTGTAAAAGCTCCCAGTATTTAAATAGTGGTTATATTAAGAAGGTTCTTGATTACAAAGAACAGAAGCAGATTCTGGATGATAAAGCAGAAAATACATTTATTAAAAAGATGTTTAACATAGTAAAGCCACTCTAGAAATTATTTGGCAAACATATGTATACCTTGTGTTCCAACAACCTCATCCCTAGACACACACCTAACTGAAAGGTATGTTCCCCAAAAGACATATAATAGGATATTTACAGGAGCACTATGAATCTTACAAGAGATGAAAACATCCCAAATGCCTATTCACAATAGAAAGGATAATATAGGGTAATACATTTACACTATGGAATACTGTGTACAGTGAGAAGGAACCATTTACCGCTACATGCAGCAAATGGATACGTCTCACAAACATAGTTGAGCAAAAGAAGTCAGAAACCAAAGAGTTCATATTATGTGATTCTATTTATAATTAACACAAAGAGGCAAAACTAATCCACGCTATTTGAAATCTGAATAGTATTTACCACTATTGTGTTGTGATTGTTAGGAACGTTGTGATTGGAGGGGCACACAATAGGGTATTTTGAGGTTCTCATTTTATTCTCTCTTAATTTGGTTCTGGTATTTTTGTATGTGAAGATTTATTGAGCGATACATTTATGACATGTGCAGAAGTGTCCCTAGCATGTTTATTTTTAAACACCTACTCAACTACATGACAAAATCATTTTCAATGATAGTTATGAAATAAAACTATATAACTGGGACCATAAAAAATGTAGACAGTGAAATCATTTTTTAGTTAAATTTTATGAACATGTATATACCTATATACACAAATATATATACCTATATACACACATACATATGTATATAAGTTTTTAAATAATTAACAATCTAAAAAGAATAAATTCTGATTTTAAAGATATCATTCAAATTCAGGAACATATATTATGTATGAAGTAAAATTCACACTTACCATACAAAATATTACATCTTTCAGTTTTCTCTGTGTTTCACTGTTTTATGTATTGAACACAGATAAAAACTTCAAGCACTCACATAGATTGATATACTTGAAGTGATTCAAGTTCTATTTCTTTGTCTTTAAAACCACTGTACCAAAGCATATTATCTATCTCTATCCATAATGAAGATGCTATTTCTTTCCCCATCTGCCTCTTCTGTACATTATTTTTTAAAAAAACAAAACAGCTCTGTTGACATAATTCCCATACCACACACTTCACCCATTTAAAACCTATAATTCTATGGTTTTTATTATATTCACAGAGTTGTGCAACCAGTACCTAAATCAATTTGGGAACATTTTCATCTCACTCCATAACAAACCTCTTACCCTTTAGTTACCATTCTTCATTCTTCCTTTTCATTCTTCCTGCTCCCGCAACACACACACACACACCACCAATGGAATCATATAACATGTGTTGTTTCTGGCCTCTTTCACTTAGCATAATATTTTCAAGTTTCTTTCATGTGGTATCATTCCTTTTTATTGCCACATGATATACCATTGTATAAATATACCGTATTTTGTTTTTCCATTCATCAACTGATAGATATTTGCTTATTATGAACATTTTTGGCTATTATGAATAATGCTGCTATGAACATTTGTGTATATGTTTTTGCATGGACATACATTTTCAATTCTCTTGGATATATGCCTAGGAGAGGAAATTCTGCATCATATGATCACTCTATGTTTAGCCTTTTAAGAAATTGCCAGACTTTCCCAGAGTGGCTGTACCATTTTACATTCTCATCATCAGTGTATGAGGGTTCCAAATTCTCCACATCCTCATCAGCACTTGTTATTGTCCGTCTTTTTTATCGTAGCTATTCTATGGATCTGAAAGCATATCTTATTTTGGTTTCAATTTGCATTTCCCCAATGGCTCATGAATGCTCTTTATCTGACCTGGATAATGGTTGCATGTGTATGCTCACTGTGATAATTCAGCAAAGTATCCAGCTATGATTGGCACATTTTTCTGAACATGTTACACTTCAATACAAATGTTTATTTTGAAAGTACATATTCCATACCAGGTGAAGACCTCTTACATTCTATTTTGGAAATAAAATCATCACGAATCCACAAAAAAAGAGGCAAGAGCAACAACTTTCAAGTGAGACAGACTTGAATAGAAATCCATATTGACTGATGCTCTATGTCTCATGCTGGCAAAGCTGCCTAACTCCTCCGAGCCTCTGTTCAATAAAACTTTAAAAATAATACCTCACAGGATTGTGGTTAGTGTGGCTTATATAGAAGCTAAAAATAATTTTTTCCAAAAATGTAAAAATTATCAGCTCATAAAACTACCCTTGCATTCTCATGGTTTGCGGATGATATGCCTCTTGATGACTGTGTTAAGATTTTCCCTCTAGTATAAACATGTCTTTCTGAAATTATTTTAAAAACATAAATCACGAATGTGTCTTCTTTGGCTTAAACAGACTTATGAATGCTTCAGTTATTGACTATGTCATGTGAAATGAAGAAGTTGTCCTTATGAATTTGGGAAAGTTAATTGAGAAGATTAATGTTTTCTAATGGTCTCTGGGACTGTATTAGTTCCACTGCTGAATCTACAGCTCAGATACAATACATTTCAGTAAGCAGCCAGTTAACTGGCTTAAACATTAGTTGTTTCACCTACAAAGTCACTCTAATCACATGTTGCATCACTAGCATAAAATTTAATTATTAGTTATAAATCTCCGAGATCTTAAGATGATAGTTGGTTTGTAAATTCAGTGCTATACCACAATAGCCCTAAGAGAGATTCCCACCATAAATACACATTACAAAAAATGTGCTAACCTACACTTAAATAAACTTTTTATTTTATTTTAAATTCGCATAGAGTCGGACACGACTAAAGTGACTTAGCAGCAGCAGCAGCATAACTTTAGATTTCAAACTTTTTTCTCTGTGTCAATCAGGATTAGACTTAGTTGAATATGAGAGAAATCCAATATAATGGTAGATTAAACAAGATGGATTATTTTTCTCTTATGTAAGACAAGTCTAGATGGCTCATCTAGACTTGTAAAGACTCTGCCTGCCATGCAGGAGACTCGGGTTTGATCCCTGTCAGGATGATCCCCTAGAGAAGGGAAGGGCAACCCACTCCAGTATTCTTCCTGGAGACTCCTATGGACAGAGGAGCCTGGAGGGCTACAGTCCATGGTGTTGCAGAGTCAGAGATGACTGACCAACACACACTTTCACTTTCAAGACAAGGCTTTTCCAGCTTTCCTGTCTATTATCACAGCTTCTACCTTTAAGTTCACATCTTGGTTTTAGTTTGGTTACTCAAACTCCCCCCATCAAGTACATGTGTTTTTAGGCTGCAAGAAGCAGAAAAGGCCAAGGACAGAAGAGTCAGCTTCCAGACTGTCTGCTCCCTTTATAGCATTTTTCCAGAAGCTCCTCCCCAAATTTTTGTTTACATCTCATTGGCTATCCCAGCCATAAGGCTGATAAATTTAGTTGCAAGAAAGGATGCATTGCCACACCTACATTACAGGGAGGATTTGCAACTAACGAATAAGAGAATGGATACCAGGCTGACAAATAGCAGTCTCTGTCACACCATTTTCCCTCACTCTTTTCCATCTCTTTCTAGAATGCTGTAGTCATCTGTTTTTCATATAAAATTAAAATTTAAAGAAAAGACCAGAGATTCATTATATGCTAATTTAGTTAACTTTTATGATATCATTCACTAATAGAACACATATTTATTACACTTTCTTTGTATCAGCCACTTCCATAAGTGAAGGAATGGAATAATGAGAACATTTCCACCTTCTCAGTGTTCAGAGAATATTGATTCAGTATAAGAATGATGATTAATTATTATATATAGTGCTCATTTCAAATAAGTTATCCTTTAAAATATAGCATTACTATTTAGATAATCAACTACAATCAACTATTTTAGCATAAAAATATACTTTTATTTATCAGATGAATCATTCCATAGTTTTGAGATACTTGATACAAACTTGAAGACAAATTTTGGGTATCAATATCACACAAAGCATTCTTCTTACAAAATACGTAATTTTGTTCCAATGATAAAATTTCATGTGAATATATTAATATGGTCCTTTCAAATAAGATAATTAAAAATATAGTTAAACCTAGATTTTCCAGAATTTTTAATTAGAAAAAACAAGGAGATATTACTAGAGCAAAAGCAGACAAATTAAGAAACAAAGAAAAACTATAAATATTTGGTTGTATTTTTCAGATAAAAAAATCAGCTAGATAATATTCCTTTTTAGAAGATAGGAGATCTGTTCAATTCACTTTTTGAAAATTTCGAGGTATACTTTCAAGAAACTCTATTAAAGAATGTGACACAATAATAATAGGTTGTTATTGTGGCAGCATAAATGACAACTCATTTTATTGCCTTTAACACACTAGTTGACCTGTTTTAGTTTTGGGCATAGGATCAAGCTGAAATTGGTCTGCTCAAATTTCAGCTGGCTCTAAATTTCTTCAGTTGGCGCTAAACTTTATTATCTGAAACTTTGGAATATATGAAACATGCCTTTTATAGAAAAATAGACACTATTTCTTGTACCACTTGTCTAAGTTAAAGAGACTTGTCTCCCTTAAAAAGGGGGGAAAAAAGCCCACATAACATTTTTGTTTAACAAAATAAAGCTAAATTTTTTGATGCATTTAAAAACCAATTCGATCTGAGATACTATTTTTAAGTATTAGTTCTCCTAATTTAGGCAACAACAATCTACAGTGCTGCTACTTTAGTTTGCATTTTCTAGAGGTTATGTAAATGGAATCATACAGTATGTCTGGCTTCTTTCACACAACAAATTATTTTGATTCATCTGTATTGTTGCATGTATTGATATTTCATCATTTTTTACTGCAGAGCAGTATTCCATGAATATACAACAACTTGTTTATACACTCACCTGTGTTTTGGAGGTCTTTTTGGCCATGCTATGCTACCTGTGGGATCTCAGTTCCCCCACCAGGGGTTGAACTCAAGCCATGGCAGTTTAAGTGCTGAATCCTAACCACTGGACTGCCAGAAAAGTCCATCCATTCACCTGTTGATTAACTTTGGGTTGTTTCTTATTTGGGACTATTAAAAATAAAGCTGCTGCCTTTTTGGAAAATAGCTCCTCAAAAAAATTAACATAAAGTTACCCTATAACCTAGCAATTCTACTCCCAGGAAAAAGAAATATAAACACATGTTCCTGCAAAATCTTGTGCATGGATGTTGCTAAAAACATTGTTCATAGTAGCTAAAAAATGGAAGCAACCTAAATGCACTCCCACTGAAGAATGGATAAACAAAATATGGTATATGCATAACAATGAATATTATTAAGCAATAAAAAGGAATGAAGGATTAATACATGCTACAACCTTGAAACGGAAAACATGCTAAATGAAACAAGACACAGGCCACATATTGTTATGCTTTCACTTATATGGAATGTCCAAAATAGACACATTCCTTGCACCTGCTTCAAGTCCCTTCCTTGCTGTCTTCTGCATGAAAAGGTTTCCGGCAGATTTATTCATTGGTACTTTCCTCGTTTCCTTCAGTTCTCATTAATACTTGATCCATTTTCTTTGCTCACTCTATCTTAAAAGGCATGCACACACAGTCATACACACACCACTCCTTTCTCTGCTTTTCTCTTAGTAGTGCCAGTTAACAGTTACGTGACTACTGAATAACAGCTAAGACATCCAAAGTTCACCGTGTTTTAATTGCTTTATTAATTTACTTAGTCCTCACAATTCCACCGTAAGTTAAGTACTTGATTTTATTTTTCCAACAGGAAGATGAAACGCTGCGGTTAAGCAATTACCCCAAATCACAAATCCATCAGACGGTACAGCAGGGATTCCACCCCAAAGAACTCGATTCGGCAGCCTGTGCTGTTAAACAGGATGCCATCCAGGAGAGCCCTTCTAATATACTTCGTACTGTTGTCTTCTGTGTGCCTCCACTCCCGGTGCGGGAGTTTACCTTGAAAACTTCTGCTATCCCCAGGGCAGAGTGCGCTGCCTGCTAGTTAGTCCCTCAATAAAGGTTTAAAAGTGGGTTAAATTATAAGTTGAAAAAAATTTGCCGTAAAACTTCAAAACGCTAGGTAGGTTCCGCGAGCCACAAACGCAGCAGCAACTCTACTACCGAAGTTAGACTGGGCTGGAGGCATCCTGGAAGGAGACCCCTTGCGCGCGCCCCGGCTCCCCTCTGCCCCGCCCCCAGCCAGAATACGTGCTGGGATTGGTCTCCGTGGTTCCGCCCCTGTCGATGACCCCGCCCCGCAAGACCCGCGGTGGGTGACCCGGAAGCGGTTGTGAGGCGCCGCCGCGCGGCCCAGCTCCCTTTTCCGGTCGGCGTGGTTTGGGAGCGCAACGTCCACGGTGCCCGGGCCTTCACCATGAGTGTCCCGGCGTTCATCGACATCAGCGAGGAAGACCAGGTGTGCTCCCGGGCCGCGGATGCCGCCAGGGTGGGAGGTGGGGGGAGACTCGGATGTGAGGGGGCGAGTCGGGGTTGAGCCCGGGCCAGGCGGGTGGAACGCTGCCCCGCGGAGCCAACCCCAGAGTCGAGAGCCGCGATTGTGTCCTCCGCATCCGGGAGTGGGCAGGCCGAGAGGCAGGGGCGCACGTTCCGGGCCTGGAGTTGCACCAGCCCGCCCGCCGGCCCTCCCAGCGCTGGTTCCCAGGCTCGACAGCCTACTTCCTGGTTGGCGTCGGGACTCTTGTAGTCACTTCTGTCTGTCGATACAGTACTTTCGACTCATGAGACGGGGATCTGCTTCCGTCCTCGAAATGCAGCCACATCCAGAGTGGGAGGTGGCGAATCTTCAGAAGGCATAAGCAGTTCAGGGAAAAATAATTTGGTACTAAAGATCAGGATGGCTTTACTACTATGTGACCGTAGGTAGACTGTATTTTATACTCTTACTTGAGCAAGAGTGAGAGTTCTGAAAGCATAACATCAGTTCCACCCCCAGACTTTTGAGGCATACACCTGGTGAACGGTCTTAATATTTTTAAGTTTCTGTTTGCTTTTTGGTATGTATGCGTGGGTAATGCTTCTCATTTTAAACGGAGAAGTCTCAAGTTCAAGTTTAACTAAGCTCGAAGGGAGTTTCTCGTTAATTTTGCAGAACTGAAAACTCTTCTCCGAAGTTTTAAGTGTTGTCATTCTGTAGTTTTCTGCTACTCTACTAACATGGAAATTTTGGTTTCAATAGAAGAGAAAACATTACTAGTCTAAGATAACTTTCAGACCTGAAGAGCAGAGTAAGGGAAAGAAAAATGGGGGGAAAAAGCTAGGGAAGGAGTTGAGCATTATTAGAAAAGATGTGGAAGGAAAAAAAGCCTATGATGAGGAATGGAATCAGGTTATCAACAATAGGCTATTAGATTACTGGGGGAAAAAAAGTTTGTTTTTGTTGTAAATGGAAAAGGGTTGTTGATGCAGGAAGTTTTGCCATTCTGTAAAGTAATTAGCCTCCAATTAAATCAATTTTTTAAAAAAGAAGTTTTGCCATTGATTATATTAAAGTGTCTTTTCTAGTTAGATTATGCTGCTGTTCTTGTTTCACCCTGTCCATTCCTTTTGGGTAAATAGATGATTGCCTCAGGAATTTAACTTCCATCAAGCTCTCGATTAGAGTAACCACCTGTGGCCAGTAGGGATGCCAGATGAAAACAGCAAAGTGTTGACTGAATAGTCTGCTTTGTGCATGCAAAGCAGAAAGTAAATAAATGCCTTTGGTGGGGGGGAGGGGAGCACCGTAGTATGTCTCCTTCATAGAGAAATATACAGTGATAGTTTAGTGCTATCTGAAATGGTGAGATTTGTTTTATGAAATCTTGTTTATAATACTAACTCATGTGAAGTTTCTGTGTTACCTGAAAAGATTGTGCCATCCGATCTGCAGGTTTCATATACTTAGGTAGCCAGACATAGCTGTGGGATTAGAAATGTGATGCCCGTATATGTGCTAATGGTGTCCCTACATCTCCATTTCAGTTCTTTATTATCTTAAACACTGTTTACATTCATGAATAGCTGCCATAAATCCAAGTCCTGAAAAGAATAAGTTATTAAATATTATGTGTGTGTTAGAGTAGGAAATGCCTAAATACTTGGATGTGGTACTATAGTTATGTGTTTATAGGTCCAGCAGTGCTTTCTGATCCAGGTATGCATAGATGCAATTTGATAGAAACATTATATTAAGGGCAACATTCAAAGGCATCTTCTTATTTTTGTATCTCTTACAGTGCTTATCTCAGATAGGTCCTCAAACATTTACTTAACAAATGATTACTCCCTTACCAGGGTAATGTCTGTAACTTTTAAAATTATCCGTGTTGCATAGACCTGAGAGCAGTAAAACTTCATTTCTTTAAAACAGATCGCTTATTCCCTTTCCCCACTTGCCCCCTCAAAAAGCTTGGGCTATGTTAGAAAGGCTTTTGCTGTATACTGAGAATCCAGCAGGATATATAGGTGATGTGAGAGACATTCTGGAGGTGATCAGTGTGGGGGTCATAATGGGTTTGTGTAGCTACTTGTTTGAAGTGAAGTGAAGTTGCTCAGTCGTGCCCGACTCTACGATCCCATGGACTATAGCCTACCAGCCTCCTCCGTCCATGGGATTCTCTAGGCAAGAATACTGGAGTGGGTTGCCATTGCCTTCTCCAGGAGATCTTCCCAACCCAGGGATTGAACCCAGGTCTCCCGCATTGTAGGCAGACGCTTTACCGTCTGAGCCCTTTGAGACTGATGGTGGATGAGCTAGCGGGGAGAAACTTTAACATAATTTAAAGTCATCATTAAACGTGATATTCACATTTTATTTATTAATTTTTTTAAGAAACAGGACAGAATGCTTTTAGAGCTTGCCTTTTGTAATTTATAGTTCATCTAATAGATATAGAGCAATCTTATTTGATTCAACAGGCTGCTGAGCTTCGTGCTTATTTGAAATCTAAAGGAGCTGAAATTTCAGAAGAGAACTCAGAAGGTGGCCTTCATGTAGATTTAGCTCAGATTATTGAAGCCTGTGATGTATGTCTGAAGGAAGATGATAAAGGTTTGTTTTTAAATTTTTTGTATTATTACTAATCATAGACGTACTTTTAAAACTTTGTTGTGAATTACATTTGTTTTGTTTTAGACCTTAGAACTTTAAAAGCGCCATTGTTTTTAATCTTTGCACACACTTTCAATTTATTCTCATCTGTTAAACCTGTGAAGTAAGCCTGTTTTGAGAAAACATTCACATCTGTTTTTTGAGTGTTATTGCACACAGTAAATACTGCTAATTTCAGAATGAACTAAAAAAATACGAATCTCTTCATAAGGTTTACATTATCAAATGGGATGCAGTTTCAGGTAATTGAAAAGTTAATTATTTGACTAATCCTCTATTTATTGAGATAAAATGGGAAATTTTGAAAATTAGGAGTCCTAAAATCTCAGGTTAAGGTTTGAGATTAAACTTGGCATATAATTAGTATCTTGGCAGTAAAGCTGAAACTGTATACTGTATGGAGGTGTGAATCAGTCTTCTGCTTTACTGGTTAAAAACCAGATCCTGGGTAGTAACTTCTTCCTCATTTAACAAAGTGTGGAAGTTGTTTTCTGAATGATAATGGTACAGCAGAGCTGGTTATTTTAAATTCATGTCTTCTCTGTTTTTTAGTTTTTTAAGTTTTATGTTCAGTGGTCTTTGGTATATTAAAATTCTGGAAATACATATTTAACTCGATATATTAAATATTATAGTATCACTGTTATGTCATCCATACACGTGTAGATGTTGAAAGTGTGATGAATAGCGTGGTATCCCTCCTGTTGATCCTGGAACCAGATAAGCAAGAAGGTCTGATTGAAAGCCTGTGTGAGAAACTGGTCAAATTTCGGGAAGGTGAACGTCCATCTCTGAGACTGCAGTTGTAAGTTAAGAACTGAAGGAGGCTCAGTTTTCCTATGGGATTTTCATGTTCCTGTCATTTATTGGTAAAAAGCAAGGAGTTTGTCATGTTACTATCGTTTATTTGTAAAAACAATTCTAGAACTTGACTCTCAGCTGTGGCTTATTGGTGGTGTGTCTTTGGGCTCCATTTCCCTCCTTGCAGTGTGATGTTCATAACAGTATCTGTGAAGTTTGTTGTCAGAGCGGATGGCCTCAATGCACTCACCACAGTCACTGATCTCAAGCACTGCTTTATTATTTGTTTACCAGGCTAAGCAACCTTTTCCATGGGATGGATAAGAATACTCCTGTAAGATATACAGTGTATTGCAGCCTCATTAAAGTGGCAGCATCTTGTGGGGCCATCCAGTATATTCCAACTGAGCTGGATCAAGTGAGTTATGATGTGGAATACTTGTTCTGCTTATAAGATATAAGCAAATATGTTCACCATGTCACTAAATTTTCTCCTTTTATCAATCTCGTTTTAGGTTAGAAAATGGATTTCTGACTGGAACCTCACCACTGAAAAAAAACACACCCTTTTAAGACTACTTTATGAGGCACTTGTGGATTGTAAGAAAAGGTATTCAGAATTAATGTACTGACTTAACAGGCAATATAAGTAGTTGGGACTGTTTTTTTAAAGACAAGTAGGATAAGTGCTTTTGGTCTTACTTTGTTCTCTAAGGAGTTGCTATAAATCTCTTTGTGTAAATTTCACCTACTAAATTAAAGATAACTGCCAAGTTTGAAATAGTTTTTCCCATCTTTAAACTTTCTAAAAAGCAAAACTTGCTTTCCTAAAACTGGTACAACTGTTAATCCCAAAGCTGTGTAACATTAGACTGAGTTATTTAATTAGACTAAGCTTTGATGTCTTAGTACAGGTAGTGCTATCACTTTTGTTTAATGGTGGTGAGGGTCTATCAGTCAGTTCCCCTTAGTCAGTTTCTCTTACATAACAGTGTCCCTGAGATGAAACTTTGCAATGAAAGTGAAAGAAAAGTGTTAGGCATTCAGTCGTGTCCGACTCTTGGCGAATCCGTTGACTGTAGCCTGCCAGGCTCCTCTGTCCATGGGATTTTCCAGGCAAGAATACTGGAGTGGGTTGCCACTTCCTTCTCCAGAGGATCTTCCCGACCCAGGGATCGAGCCCGGGTCTCCCACATTGCAGGCAGACGCTTCACCATCTGAGCTACCAAGGAAGCCCAGCTTTGCAATAGACTATACTAAATCTTATTGTGCTTTTGCAAGGTCTTGAGTTTCTAGGGCTTGTATTTAGCCCAGCAAACTGCATGACCCAAAGATTTATTCCTCAGCCAGTTATGGATGCAGCCAAATGATAGATTTGGCCCAGTTTTTAGAATCAGTATTGAAGGATAATCCTGCCATTTTGACCTAGCTTTTCAATTTCTCTTTTCACATAGTGGTTAAAAACTTTTAGAAGAAGTAATCAGTCTTCAGTTTAGTTTTATTGCACAATTTTTAGTGGCTTTCAGTGCTAGGGTGTTTCATATATTAGAGAAGAATAATAATAGTGATTATGTTAATGTAAGTTTTTACAGACCATTTACATTTAATAATACAAGAGAAAATTATATTTTTGTTGTGAAAGTTGCAGTGTTTTATTATAAAAGAAGTAAGCAGGGGATTTTGCATTAATACCCTATTTCATTCTGTATCAGTGGCTACTGTCTGTTACATGCTTGCACACTTGTGGCAGCATTCCAGCCAGTTGTCAGTAAGTTTTAAATAGTTTTATGTCAGACCATTTCAAAAGGGAGGGCATGAAAGCTACTGGAGAAGGAATCCGTATTTTAATATACACTATACAACCAGTCCATTCTAAAGGAGATCAGCCCTGGGTGTTCTTTGGAAGGACTGATGCTAAAGCTGAAACTCCAGTATTTTGGCCACCTTATGCGAAGAGTTGACTCATTGGAAAAGACTCTGATGCTGGGAGGGATTGGGGGCAGGAGGAGAAGGGGACGACAGGGGATGAGATGACTGGATAGCATCACCGACTCGATGGACTTGAGTTTGAATGAACTCCGGGAGTTGGTGATGGACAGGGAGGCCTGGCGTGCTGCAATTCATGGGGTTGCAAAGAGTCGGACATGACTGAGTGACTGAACTGAACTGATAAATGTGTAGGCAGTGGAATAAAACTCCTGGGATTTGAACCTTGGCCTTCCTACTGCTAGCTATGTGTTAGTTGCTCAGTCATGTCCAACTCTGCAGTCCCATGGATTGTAGCCTGCCAGGATCCTGTCCATGGAATTCTCTAGGCAAGAATAATAGAGTAAGTTGTCATTCCCTTCTCCAGGGGATCTTCCCAACCCGGGGAGCAAAGCCGGCTCTCCTGCATTACAGGCAGATTCTGTACCTTTAGGCTAGCTCTATGACCCTAAATAAATCTCTGTACCTCAATTTCCAGCTTCAAGGTGGAAATAATAGTAGTATGTACCTAATAGCATTATTGGAAAGATTAAATAAGATATACACGAAGCTCTTAAAACAGTGGTTTTATTATTAAGAAAGTTCTCAGTGAATATTAGATATTTTATTTCTGTCATTATTCTTTTCACTTTTTTCAAGCTCATCTTAAAAAATTAGTCTTTTTTTTTTTTCTGGTATAGTCATTTAAAATGATGTGTGTCATCGATGACTACTCATTGGGTGGTGTCTCTGATTGCTATTTAGTAGATCCTCAGTCTTTTATGCATAAAAAGGAAGTAACTAAGGTCACCTAATAAAGAATCCCAAAGCTAGTTCTCAGAGAAATTGAGATAGGACATCAGTACCCATCTGTCCTCTCCTAGACACACCCTAATGTTAACGTATTAAGAAATACCTGCAGCATTTGTCACAGGCCAGCATTCTTTCCCTGTTGAAACGCTTCCTTCAGTTGACTTCTGGGGCTTCTGTCTAGAGTCTTTGCTTCATTCACAACTCATTTGTGGCTCCCTCCCTCCCTCAGTTGTTGCCTCATTGGAAAGGCCTTCTTTGGCTTCTTTCTGTGAAAATAACAGCATTCCTCTACCCTTGCATTGCTTCCCCCCACCTTCCCTCTTTTATTATTGCTTCCATTGCACTTAATATTAACTGACCTACTATGTTTTAATGTTTATTATCTGTCAGTCCCCACCAGAATGTAAGTTTCACAAGGGCCTTAACTTGCTGTTCATTGCTAGGACAGTGTCTGACAAGAGTAGGCACTCAGTATATATGTGCCATGTGAAAGACTATTTCTGAAAAACGGACATGTTGCAAAAGCAGTAGACGTAAGCAGCAGTGACATAAGGCAGTATGAAGTGGTGCTTTATGGAACTACAGCGTGTATGCCCTTCCCAGGCTTTCAACCCAGCTTCTCTTCTGAACTTTAGGTCTTTAGGTTCAGCTGCTTTCCACCTGTTTCTAGTTGCGGCCTTGCCATGGTGGATCAGACAGTAAAGAATCCGCCTGCTATGTGGGAGACCTGGGTTCAGTCCCTGGATTGGGAGGAGTCCCTTGAGGGAGGGCATGGCAACACACTCCAGTTTTCTTGCCTGGAAAATCCCCATGGACAGAGGAGCCTGGTGGGCCACAGTCCGTGGGGTCACAAACAGTCAAACATGATTGCGTAGCACACATGGTTGCCTCAAACTCAGTATGACCAAAATGAATTTCCGTTTTCTCCCTCTGAATTAGTCTGTTTTCCTAGCTAGACATCTCAAAGTCATCTTCTGTTTATTCTATTTGCAGTGATTTTGTGAAACAAAAATTTCAGCATGTCATTCTTCAGGTTTACATTTTCTTTAGGGCACAGTACAAAATTCTTAGGATGATATAGAAGTTCTTTCTGACGTGGGCTTCCATTTATTGCTGTAGTGTGACTTGGCGAATGTGACAATAATCTCGCCATTTTTATATGGTGCAGTGAAAAGCTGCAAAAAACTTTGCTTTCTCTATATAGACACTCCCTCGGTCCATTTCTCTCCTCCTTTCTTTTATGCACACCCACCCACATACTCTTCCTCTTGGTTATCATACTCTATAGACAGTGAACTGTGTCAGATACAAAAGCCCCATGCTCTTTCCCAGTCTGGACCAGAGAGGCTGGTACTTGTTCTTGTATGGTCTACAAGCTGAGAATGGTTTTTACATTTTTAACTGATTGATTGGGGTCAGGGTGGGGCGTCAAAAAAAGGCTATTTCTTGAAATGTGGCCATATGAAATGCAAATTTCAGTATCCATAAAATTTTATTGGAACATGCCCATATTTACATTTTTATGTATTATCTATGTCTGCTTTCGCCAAGATTTGAATAGTTGAGGTAGAGACTGTGACCTCTAAAGCCTAAAACATTTATTGCCTGGTGCTTCGTGGAAAGGTGCCCTCTGTTTGGTCTAGACCCACACTCAGCTCCTTCACTCTGCCTGAACTGCTCCTCCCGTACTTACAGTGCCCTCCACTTATCATGGCACTTCACACCCTCAGCTAAGAGGCTTACGAGGATGTGGGCTCAGTGAGGGCTCCCCAGGTGGTGCAGTGGTAAAGAGTCCACCTACCAGTGCAGGAGACACAAGAGACGTGGGTTTGATCCCTGAGTTGGGAAGATCCCTTAGAGAAGGGAATGGCAGCCCACTCCAGAATCTTTGCCTGGGAAATCCCATGGACAGAGGAGCCTGGCGGGCTACAGTCCATGGGGTTGCAATAGAGTTGGACACGCCTTGGTGACTATACCACAAAGCAGTAAAGGCTCAGGCAAGGTTAGGACCTTGTCTGTCCACCATTGCATTCCCACGGTGTTGGGCAGTGATGGGCCCTCAGTCGGTGAATGCTCCCCATGCTTAGGGAACTAGGAGAGGATAGTTATTTAAACTCTATAGATTTCTGTCATGCTGCTGCTTTAAGATTTGGTTTTTGCCTAGTACACAGAAAATGGTCATTTTGTTGTTGTTCTTGCCTCTTGGGAGTTACCTCGCCCTCTTAGTAAGAAATGCTTACACTTATTGATGTCTCCTTCATGATTTTATTCATATTGGTGGT
The DNA here is from genome assembly GCF_023091745.1 of Budorcas taxicolor. Classification (NCBI taxonomy): domain Eukaryota; kingdom Metazoa; phylum Chordata; class Mammalia; order Artiodactyla; family Bovidae; genus Budorcas; species Budorcas taxicolor. Next base: position 61,383,333 of record NC_068924.1, read on the forward strand.
TGATGAGTGCAAACTGTGTGACACCTTCTGAGGCCTTATTATATGTCAGATACTCTGCTCTTTAAATGGACTATTTGATCTTTGTGAATTCAGATTTTCTTTAATAAGATGTATTCAACTGAAGTATACTATGGCTGTTAAAACTGGAAAGTGTGCCCATGCTTGCAGTGTATCACCGGATAGTAATTTGTTTAAATTGGAGGGTAATTGTTTTACAGTGTTGTCTCTGCTGTGCAACATGAATTCAGCCATAAGTATATATATATGTCCCCTCCCTTGTGAGCCTTCCTCCCACTCCCCCCCCCACAAGGTAATATATTTGAACCTTAGTTTCGTGGGAAGTTTTAGAATGTCATTTAACTTTTAAAAAATAAATAGTATAGCTCTTACTGATTTTATCCAGGTTGAATCCAGACATAGGGAGAAGAGAAAGGTTTTTAGCAAATGAAAAGGGTGTTTCTCCTACTTAGCAAACTGAAGCTTTCTATAACTGGCTGAAGATTTCATCAGTTTAAAAGAAGAAATAAAGGGTGAAGATAAACATTTTCTAAGTTCAGATTGAGTTGATGCTTTTAATTATTTTGTGCTTTTCACTGCAGTCAAAATTGATCATATAATTCTGGGGGTGATTTAATTGGAAGGGTGTCATTGGTGGAGTTATTTAAATATCTGGTGTTGGCTCAGGTTCAGCTGTACTATTCTCAGACAAAAAACTTTTTTCTCCTCTAGGGCTTTTTATAGGTTGTCTTCTCTACCTGGAGTCACCCAGCCCCAGCCTTCCACCTCCAACCAATACTCTTCATAGCCAATTATTTTAGATCCTTCAGATCTCAGCTTATGTGTCATTTCCTCAGAGAGAGCCTTTCCCTGCTCATTCTGTATGAAATAGCCTCCTCTTTGCTCTCTCAACTCTTATTACTGTATAACATCACCATTTTCCTTTTATGGCACGTTAATTGTTATTTTTCCTTAGTTGTTTCTCTTTCCTACTAAAAGGAAAGTTCCATGATTTTCCATAGAGAAGAACTGTGTCTCTGAGTCACCAATGTATATGTATCATCAGCCCGGTATTGGCACTTAGTAAATATTTTTGAATGAATGAATGGCAGTAATGATACTCTGAAGTTCCTAAAGTTGTATTTCTTTTTAGTGATGCCGCATCAAAAGTTATGGTGGAATTGTTAGGCAGTTACACGGAGGACAATGCTTCCCAGGCTCGAGTTGATGCCCACAGGTAATGTTTAACATGGTGTTCCAGTGATGGCTGTCGTCGTTGGGGCAGAGGGAAGCTACAGTATTCGGTCATATAGTGGAGGTTATGCTTGCATCCACCTGTGATCCAAAGCCATTTGATAGCACGTGCTCCATGATGATTCTAATGTAGCTACCAAAATTCAAGATTTGGTATTGAAAGAACCATAGAATGCATGTGAAATAGCCATATAGTGTTTGCTATTTGGGGTATTCCTGCAGTTGGGGTTCCCAACCTGAATAGTAGAACCTGATCTTGGTTTGATTTTACCTTAATATTACGGAATGTTGATGGGGAAAGGTTGGATTTTTATAAAAATTAACTTATTGCTAATGAGAACTGTTTCAAGCAGTTTTAGGTCTATTTAGTAGCGGTAAGAGTAGGATCAGTTTTTTAGCTCTATGGAATGGAAATTGGTAATTTCTTCATAGGGTTATTGCTTCCCAAGAACTTGTATATAATGGATGTTGGTAGAAAGGGTAGTTAGTGGAAAAGATCGTCGTTGACTCAGGTTAGAATGCCTGCATACAAATACTGGACCACTTAATTAGCCCTTAAAACCAGGCAAGTTCTTTTCTGAGCTTGTTTCATCTTTGGTAAAGTGGGCTTGATAATACTCTTTAAGTGTCTCGAGGTGCTGTGAGGATGAAATGAGATAATACATGTCAAAGCACTTAATGTCTGACATAAATGGTAAAATACTGCTATTTTATTCTTTGGTTATTTTGGTGGTGCTTTCTCTTCAACTATGTTTTTGTCTGAATAATTTTGTTATAACAGGCATCACTGATCAATTTATTGGCCTGTTTTAACCCCAGTTTTGTAAATTTTTTTATGCCATGTATATTGAACTCTTAGATATTTCACTTAATTGAATATATTTTGCAATCTGCAAAGGTAGTGAAATGTACCTGAATTTCAAGACTCTGAGCTTTATTTTGTTTTCTAATTAAGGTGTATTGTGCGAGCATTGAAAGATCCAAATGCATTCCTTTTTGACCATCTTCTTACTTTAAAACCAGTCAAGTTTTTGGAAGGCGAGCTTATTCATGATGTAAGTAGTTTATCCTTATTGTGAAAAGTGTTTTCTCCTAAATCTAACACACCGAACCCAGAACTCTTTGTATTAATGGACACAACTCAGAGAAATCTAGAAAGAGAACTGTTTATTCATTTTTTATCAGGAACAGACTAAAATTTAGGACTAACATTTAGCTTTTCTCCACTGTTGAACACTCCTGTTCTTCTTTTCTTTCCTTCATTTTCTCCATTATGAACCTAGAGAATACAGATTTCTTCATATTATATAGTGTCAGCTAGCCCCCAATTAGGAAAGTAAGTCTGATACTTAAAAACACGTGAATGTACTTTTCTAGTTATAAATACATTACAGATTATTTTCTATTAGTACTACGTCATTACTGCCATCTTTTGGGGTAAATCGTTTAAAGCTCATTGTATTTACTGATTCTTTCATCTTAAGTGAATTTGATGAAAGCAGATTTACATAGTAATTTGATCAAACAGATTGAATATAGAGTCTCCTTGCTGGGAGTCAGTGTCTTAAATAGCTAGTATAAATCTTGATTCTATATTGAATACTGTCTTTTTTTTTTTTTTTATAGCTTTTAACCATTTTTGTGAGTGCTAAATTGGCATCATATGTCAAGTTTTATCAGAATAATAAAGACTTCATTGATTCACTTGGTAAGTTTTGGGGATTATTCTTTGGAGGGATAGGGAGAGATAGGAATGTATGATCCAGAAAAATAGGATCATGGCCTTATGTGTAGATTACCCTAACCAGTGGTGTATCTTATTCCTTAGATGCATGGTGATTTAAATTTTTGGTACTTCTTTTAAAAAGCCACAGTCACATAATTGTAGCAGTAGCTTTTTTCCTTCTGATACAGTCTTTTACACTTGGTTCTCCATCACTGCCCCAATGAACAAAGTATACTGTATTCCTAAGCAGATCTAAGTGAAGCTATAGATGAAGTTAGAAGTGGAGTTATGGTGATTTTTGTGTGACAGTTTGTTGAAGACAGCATAGTAAGTTTAAGCTTTGTGATTTTTATCTTGAAGTTTTCTTTCTAGACCAGCAGAGTTCAGTAAATGTTGCTGAATTCTTACTCATCCTCATTGAGCAGATTGCACATATGTTCAGTGTTTTCTTTCTGGAGCATGTTTTTAACATGGCTAAAATTAAAAAGAGAAACCTTAGGAAATCTGTAAACAGGTTTAATTGTTCTAAAACTCCGTTTTTTAGAGAGTGAAGACAAATGAAGCTAAGGTGCTCAGTTTTTTTACTGGACGATGATCAGAACACAAAGGCCAGTTGTAATTTTCCATATTAAAATTGAATTTAGTCTTCCTGGTTGGTTGAAGTGTAGATAAAGAATACATTTATAATCTACTTTGATTATACTATTAGTCCTCAATTTGGTAATCATTAATTCCTGTCACCTATAACTTTTGTGCAGCCATTGGAATTAGGGAAGATTGAATTATTCTGAACATAATAAGGCGTTTGAAATACACCAAGATAAAGTAGATGCAAGTGTGTTTGTGTTCAGTGCTTTGCCAGGTGCACTAGACCCAGAAAACCACATTCTGTCCCAGTTAATTTGTTTTGTGGCATGAAGCTATGTGATGGAATGTTAATGTCAGCAACCTCTTTATTTACGCACCAAAGAAAAAGGAGTAGTAATTAACACTTTGACACTCCCCCATTGATGTGTAATTGACTGTTTCAAAGGAGCACTGGTTCATAAGCTATTGCATGCATTAAAATTACGTTTTCTATATTGCAGCATTTTAAGACAGGGGTCAGTGACAATGCAGAAATTGCTCAATGATGCACATTTTTTTATTACTGCATTAAGGTTTTGACATATTAGTAATGAATAAATGTTTCCATAAAATTAGATTTTTTTATAACTTTAAAATTGAAATATGACACACAACACTGTGACTTCCTCGTTGAAGGTAATCTACTTTCATGAAACAAAGCACAGCTTTCTACAAGTCTTTAACTCATACTTTACTGGCTTAATAATTTGATTTTGAGAACAAGAATCCTAAAGGCTTTAAATTTGGTTCTTTGTTTTAAACATCAATTTGAAGTGTTTTTAAATGCAGATTTCCATGAGTTAGATCACGGTTTTACATAATTCACTTGAGAAATAATCTTCCCTCTGATAAGTTTTTTGATTTATGGTAATCTTGTAACTGCACAAGGAGTAGCAGTAAAATACATGAGTATTTTAAATTATATCTTAGAAATTTTAGGAATTTCTATCATTTTATCATAGTAAAAGAGGCCAATATGTATGTCCATAGAACTGGTAATGTTAAGGAATTTTCTTGTATTGACAGATATTGTATACAAATAAACTTTGTATTAGTTCTCTGTGATAGGAAAAACATAACAATTTCTGTGTAAACCACAAATCAGATTCCCTGTTTGGCCTTTTGTTTGTCACAATCTATGCAGATTAGCAATCATTTATTAGTAATTTGTTTGTCCACAACATCTTATTAAATGTTTATTTTTGGGTTTTAAATGTATTAAGATGTTATTACAGCTGAAAGTCTGGTTATAAATGTGTAGATTCCACAGGTGGCATCAGTTATTCTCAAAACACTTCGTTTTATTAACACTGACAACTTGGGCCAACAGTAGCACTATCTTGTGTCAACTGAATTGCCCTAACATGTCCACATGTAATCTAGTGTTGTCCAGTTGCTACCTTCTTGCTTCGGAAAGTTAATCAGCATCTAGTTTGCATTTGTTAATTAGGGTTAATGTGCACTAATTGATTTTTTGATGCTTGTAGATTTCCATTAAACCTGCTTAGCAATACTTACTTGGGTACCTCATTCATTTGAGTTATGATGATCATGTTTTTGTTGAATCAGTGCCAAATAGAAAGTCTGCATCATAATTACAGCTAATTAACAATTATGTCCTATATTAATGGGCTTCCCTAGTCTTCTGCTAATATTATGTTATAAATTTCAAATTTATTTATGGAGTACTTAGAACTTTTTTACCAGTACAAACTTGAGGCTCTTAATCACTAGAGAGTACCATTCGCTGAGTTTACATAATTTGAAAGTTCAGAGAAAAGGACTGTGTAAGTATTTCTAAATTAACTTTAGAAATGTTTTAAGAAATTAACATGAAATAGAGTAATCTGTGTTATAATTCAGCTTCTATTTAGGAATAGATAATTTGGGTATTCTGGATTTGTATATATTTGTATTTCTAGTTATTTTGTAAATGAACTTATTTTTTAGGCCTAGTACTGCCACTTTGTAACCAATAAGTAAGTCATTTAATCTCTTTACTCCTCAATTTTAATTTTTTTACAGAGAAAGGATGGGGACTAGGTAGTTTGCTCTTAGGTCTGACAATTGTTTGCGATCCGAATAATTATAATAATATTTCATTAGAAATTATAAGGCAAAATTTGAATTATTTGTAGTTTTCTACTTTTGCCTTAAAAAGAACAGGTATCACTATTACTTTATCTAGTACTAATCATTTTCAACCTGTAAATGTTAAATATACTTTTGCAGTTTGACTTTTAAGTATTAAATCCAAAGTGGCCTAAAGGGAAATTTAATGTTTTCATAACTGAATGTATGTTAACATATTTTAAAATTCCAAGCTTACCAGTATCACAGAAAACAGTAAGTATCAATGGATACAGAATCCTGTGTTTAAATGAAGAGCTTATTAGTAAAAATAAGTTTTAAGTAATTTAGTTAAATTAGAATGTTCTTTATGAAATGTATTTTGTATACTTTATCTCTTAAAATATATAAAATAAATATTAAAAATAGAAAATATACAAAATGTTTAGGGCCTAAAAATATCATTTTATAGCCTGATCTTAACATTGAATGTGTCACCTGTGGCACTGAAGCAGTAGGGAAACATAGTAATAGAAAAATAAGTTTAAATTCTCCACAATATGATTATAGGGTCAGTTTATGGTGTGCAAATACAAGAAGCTTTGTGAAAATTAACACTGTGACACAATTTTACACAGGAGTTATCATGCAGGGCTGTAATTAGTATGGATGCTTATCTGGCTTCACTACTGTTGTTTCTCAGGCCTACTACATGAACAGAATATGGCAAAAATGAGACTGCTTACTTTTATGGGAATGGCAGTGGAAAATAAAGAAATTTCTTTTGACACAATGCAACAAGAACTTCAGATTGGAGCTGATGATGTTGAAGCATTTGTTATTGATGGTAAGGCAATTGGAACATTTTCTTTTCTAGAATTTCTTTCTACCCTATGAAACATAAGATTTCTAATCTTGAAACTGAGTTTAGTAGTTGAGCAGATTATATTTGTAGTACTGTGAAAATTGAGTGGGATTATTCAGTAAGTTGCTATGTGGTTTTTTTTGGATAAGGAAATGGCAACCCACTGTAGTATTCTTGCCTGGAGAATTCCGTGGACGGAGAAACCTGTCAGGCTACCATCCATAGGGTCACAAAGGGTTGGACACAACTGAATGAGCACATGTGGTTTTTGGTGTGTATCTATTTCTTGAAGTCACGTAGAACAAAAGGCCTTTCGGGCAGAATATTGTAGTGGTTAAGAGCCTAGATTTTAGTATTAAACCTGTGTTTCAGACTGGGTCTTCGGCTGTGAAACTTGAATGTAGGAGTTAATTTGTGGTTGTGAAGATTAAATAAATTAATGCATGTGCCAGCTCGGTGCCTGGCACATAGTAAATGATCTGAAAATACTAACCATTATCACATTTTTGTGATTGGCCTAGGAATAGGACCTTCTTCAATAATTATATTGTGTGCTGTGCTTAGTCACATCCGACTCTTTGCAACCCCGTGGACTGAAGCCCAGCAAGCTCCTCTGTCCCATGAAATTTTCCAGGCAAGAAACTGGATTAGGTTGCCATTTCCTTCTCCAGAGGATATTCCCAACCCAGGGATCAAACCCATGTCTCTTGGGTCTCCTGTGTTGGCTGGGAAGCCTTAATAATTGCCTTATAAAGTGCAATGTAATTAGGATATTTTAAGATTAATAAAATGCACAGAACTATTGACATTGTTTCATTGGAATGCTCTTAAGTCTCAAACACTCCTATAATACCTTATTAAGAAACTTTCCCACCTCCTGTTTTGTGATTTCAGGAAGAACACTAGAATTCTTTCTGGAAATTTTTATGTGGTATTTAATACAGATTGGTGCAGCAAACCAGAGGACAAATATATGTGGCCTTCCTTTTGGTTGTATCATACTGCTGTGCTTCAAAGAGCCAGTTTGTAAAACAGTGTTGGGAAACTGTAAAGTTTTATTATGGCTTACTTGGTCACAGTTTCGTGCTTTTGGCTGTTTTTCCTTGGGAATTTTTCCATATAATAAGTCACGTAAAACATCTTTTTTCCAGCGGTAAGAACTAAAATGGTCTACTGCAAAATTGATCAAACCCAGAGAAAAGTTGTTGTCAGGTAAGACACTAATACTTTGCAGCATTTTGTAGAACAATTTATTCTATTTCACTTAAATGTTTATAGAGAACCAAGGTGGTGTTCTTATCAGTTGACTGTAGTTAAATAGTTCCTATTTATCATAATTTTATTAAAGTTCAGACTGAATGTGATTAGCTTATTTAATGAAAGAGTCCTATTTTCCAGCACATTTCATTTAATGGCTCAGCACTGGCTAGAATACTAATGACTTCTGTGTCTGGTTTATGTAGTTCAGGAAAATAGATGGTTTAGGATTAGTGTGAATAGTGAAAGTCACTCAGTTGTGTCCAACTCTTTGCGACCCCATGAACTATACAGTCCATGGAACTCTCCAGGCCAGAATACTGGAGTGGGTAGCCTTTCCCTTCTCCAGGGGATCTTCCCAACCCAGGAATTGAACCCAGGTCTCTGATATTGCAGGCAGATTCTTTACCAGCTGAGCCACAAGGGAAGCCCAGTTTAGGATTAGTATGGCAAATAAAGGTTTTTTTGTTTTGTTTTAAAAAAGCTTCTAATCGTTTTTACAACTCTATATTGTCTCCTATATATATTTAGCCTTGCTGTTTTAACTAGATACAAGTGTATTATATTATAAAAGAATACCAAAGGACCAAAGGTTGACTAATAACTTTGTTTTTAATTTTTCCAGTCATAGCACACATCGGACATTTGGAAAACAGCAGTGGCAACAACTCTATGACACACTGAATGCCTGGAAACAAAATTTGAACAAAGTGAAAAACAGCCTTTTGAGTCTTTCTGACACCTGAATTTTTATGCTGTATAATTTTGTTCTTTTTGGAAAATCGAAATCATAGTAAAACATAGGCTAAAATCTGACTACAGTCTGGACATTTATTGTCTCATATTTAAAAGAAATCACCATCTTCAGAGCATACAAAGTAATAAATGACAAAGGGTCACTGTCTATTTTGTATAATACATGTGTTGTGTTCCGTAAGGAAGGGTTTTGAGATGCACCAAGAGCTTTGATGAAAGAGTATATGGAAGAAAGACAAATTTAACTAAAAGGAATTAAATGTTAACATTCATTCAGTGCTAATATCATCCTTGGAATCTTAGCTATCTTAAATGAAGCATTTATTGAGCGAAAACACAACATTAATATAATTTCATCAAAGAAAAAAGTTGGTAAAGTGAGTACAACTACAAAGCTTTAGCTATAAGTTATATTCCAATTGAAACCACATTGATATTTCAATTAAATAGTTCACTCTGAAAGCATTTATCAACATTATTTTAATCTGTTTTTTCTGCCATCTCTTCTGCTTTTCTTTTTTTAGGTTGGTTGTCATTTTCTAAGCTTAGAAACTTTTCAGTTTCATTTATTTCATCTGTTACCAAGTGCTGCCAGTCATCTTCACCAGAAGATGCATCTAAATCAGTATTTTTAATCTTGATTGCCTGAAAATGGCTTTGTAGCGGAGTTGATTTCAGAGGCTTTGTTTTCACCTAGGAAATACCAAACTTGTTTTACCACTGAAATTATTATTCATTTTCTAACCAGTCATCGATAAGCATTTAAAGAAAATCCTTCAGCCTTTGCAATTAGGGGTATGTGATAAAAACCCACTGTTGTCTTGGCTATTTTCCATCTACCACCCTAGTACTTTTGGCACCGAAAACTATAAAATGTGAGTTTGTAAGCTTATGTAGTAGCTCCTCAAGATCTTCAGGTAGCTCTTCAAGATATACTCCAGAGATACCACAAATGTTTTCTTAAATGTCTTAAGCTTTCTTTGAAAGAAAAGATACTTAAAACAATGCAGATAAAAATCTCTTTTGTCCGCTACTCCCCTTCCCTTCCCAAACAAGTCTATGTTTTGTATCTTCTATCAAGGCTGCGGAAAATTTAAAATGCTAACGGAAGTAAACTGCCATATAGAAACTGCCTTTTACTTCAGGTTTCCTCTTAGGCTTCAGAGCACCATTGTTGGAGAAACAGGAAAGCGCAATGAGGTGTTAAATTGGCATGTTTCCAAGGCACCACATTGGGTCATATTTCTAATACTGTGTTAAGTATTTTAAAGGTTTTTTCTAAATATAATTAACTACAAGTTTAGAAAAGAGAAAAGTGTAAAGAAACTAAAAATCACTAGTAATCCGCTATCCAGAGAGACCTGTCAACATTTTGGTACTGTTTGCTATTAGTCTATTTTTGACATCTGTATTTTAGTGCTGACTGTTCTATAGAATTTTATATCAGTTTTTCCTTCTGAATTGTTTCCTGTACAATACAAACTTCTCATAAGCAAATGTCAGTGGCTGCAAAATACTTCTTATGGATGTGTGATAATTCAGCTAGGACCTATTGTTGACATGTTTCCAATTTATCCCTCTCAGAAATAAATTTGAGGGCTTCCCTGGTGGTGCAATGGTTAAGACTTTGCATTTACACTGCAGGGAGCACGGGTTCAGTTTTTGGTCAGGGAATTCCCCACATGCTGCAGGGTGTGGCAAAATTGAGTTAATTCTTGAAAAAAATCTTTTGTGGTCTTCTTAGATTCTCAGAATCTTCTTGAATGGGAATATATTTTTGAAGTACAGAACAGAGTAAGAATTTGATTAAAATTACCCAGCATTGCAACCACCATTAAACATTTTAATATAAATACCCTAGACTCCTCTCTATATACAGTTCTTAAAAATCGGGGTCATTTATATGGTTGTCTATGCTGGGTTAAAAACATTTTTAACACTTCCCTCTAGAAAGACCATGGCTCCATCATATTCCATGTTCCATAATATTGTTGGACAATTGAGTTGTTGGAAAATGTTTACTGTTACTAAGCTATAATGAATGTCATTTGTTCATAAATCTTTGTGAAGATCTTTGAATACTGCCTTACATTAAAGTATTTTCCAATCTGATAAAAGTGGCATATTTTTGTAATGTATTTTCAAAGTGAGATTATACAGTAACAATTTTTTAAACTGAACTTAAATATTTACATTTATCTCAGTTCCCTAAAGGATATGTCTTTTTGGACTGCTCTGTTTGGTTCCTGAGAATTCTAGTCAACCACCAACCTCCTCAGAGTCTTAGCCTCTGATCCTTAGTGACGCTGGGTTCATGTTTGTCTCATTGCCTATGTTTTTATGAAGCAATTCATTTAACTTCTGTGGACCTCAGTTTTCTCATCAGATTCTTTTGGTTACAAAATGCTATTACTGTAAAGAATAACTGGATAAAATGCACATAAGTATATATTTTTTATAATGTCTGGCTTGTAAGTGTTCAACATACCTTGTGTAGCTCACAGGGCCAAAATGAATTAAAGTCATCCATGCGTGGGCAGTGTGTCAGCCTCATGCAATACTGAGAATAGTTAACAGAGAAGTAGACCAAGTCCAAAGCTAGGTTGCTACTAATTTTGGAGTAAAATGATTTGATGACCTGTATGATAACAATGGTCCTGTTTTGCCAATAAAATGCTAGAAACATCTTGGTGCATTTGACATCAAGTACAAACTACCCAAAATCCGTATCTTTTGACTTGATGGAAAAAGGAAGGAGACATTCATACATTACACTTACCTTTTTCCTACTTAGTGAGAGGGGCAGAAGCAAGGATTGGCCATAGAGAGAAGCAGGATGTAATTTTAAAGTTTACACTGAACAAAACTTGTCCTATTTATCTTAACTTAGGTTTTGCAGCCTAGAGCAGTAATTCTAGTTATACATATGTTGCCACATACCTTTGCTCCTTCCTTTCCTTCTTAAAAAATCACCTCTTCACCGCTTTCTGCCTGACTCAAAAGATCTACTTTTGGCCTGAAAATTTCCCCAGCCTAGTAGTAGTAGTCCTCTCTTTAAGCCTGTGGTTACATTTTAAAATTCTGAATGAACCTAATACTGAATGTGTAAACAAGTGACTGCTTACTCTGGCCCCTCTCTCCCATCCTCATTCCTGGGTGTAATCAAGATTGCAGCCAACCTAACCCCCTCTAAGAATAAAAAACACATTACTCTGGATCTACAGGAGAAAATGAATTAACTCATAATAACTACCCAGAATTTTATAAGACTTGATGTGGACAGTATACATAAAAATATGTTGAAAAATTTAAAGAACTTCTATTCCCTTTCTGGCCATAAGTCTTCATAAAATTCACTTTTCATTTAGAACAAGAGTTGGCAAACTTGTGCTGTAAAAGAGCCAGAGTAAATAAACATTTTTGGCTTTGTGGGCCAAGTGGCCTCCCTCACATCTGTGTGACTTACTGTTAACACAAAAGCAGCCATAGAACTACAGGTAAAGGAGTGGGTGTGGCTGTTCTAATAAGCTTTTATTGTTAATAAAAACAAGGCAATAGGCTGCAAATGGCCCATGAGCTGTCATTCAACAGCCTGTGACGTAGAAAAACCTAAGTAAAAGAGGTAGGATTGGTTTTGTTTAGTCCAGGGATCACAGCCTTTGCAGTAGACTAAGCAAAAGAGTTCACCTGCTTTTAAATTTGTCCCATATTAAATGTTAACTGGTAACCAAGCATCAGCTGGGACAATGATACAGAGCACACTGCTTGACACCAAGTGATGATCACTTTGCTAAACAGACATTTAGTGTGTTTTCCACGCACCAGTATTTTTAGAAGAAACTTTTCTATTAACAAAAATTGAGAAGGTGATGTAGCACGTAACAGCCAAGATACCTAGTCCAAGTCCACTGCAAACTGTTCTTAATGCTCTGGAAAATTATTTCGTATTTGTATCACTGCCTCAATATGGTTTTAAAGCTGTTGTGGGAATATTTCTTCAAAATTTTAAATTTTATAAATTCTTAATTACAGAAAAAGCATTAGGGATGCGCTACAAAGAACTTAACTATTGGTGTTTTTTTTTTTTAATGGGCTTGAAAGGGAGATGTGAAATTTCCATCATACCCTTAACCTGTTTGAAAATAGAACAATTATGTTAGAAGTGTTAAGTATTCAACCCAATCAGAATGGATGTTTACCTTTGATCCTCAAGCTTCTTTTTGCTTTTGATTTGATTCTATGACTTACCCAATTAGCTAAAGGTCAGACTTAAGATTTCCCAGTGCCCAGTCTACTGTGCATTAGTTACCACAGTTTAAAGATTGAACATTTGCACATCAAGCTGAAATGATTTGGTTTTGAGCTCAATTATGCAAAGGTGAAAAACTCAGATCCTGATTGTAGTTTCAACTTTCCCAAAGGGACAGTTAGGCTACCTTGAGGTTTCTCAAATTTAAAAATGGAAGTAAAATGTACTATTAGAAACTTATTCATAAGGCTGTGTTACTGCTATAATTTTCACTTTATAATAGTGCTCAAAAAAGTTGTTTAATGTGCATCTTTAAATTTTAAAATATACAGTGACTATGCAGTTGCTTTTTTGTCATTTTTCCTAACCTTTTTGGGTTCCTTATAGCAGCTGTATTTGTTTTTTAGACTTTGAACAATACAGTCATTTTTGCACTGAAATTTTGCACACTTTAGTTTAAAAACTTACAAATTTTCCAAAAAAAAAAAAAAACCAACAAAAACCTGTCAGTTGTAGTTAGTTGCTTTTCATACGACAAATGGATTCTTGGAGCCATATAATGTCTACAAATACTTTGCTTAATATTTATATCCATACTTGATATCATATACTTATGAATATTTGATCCTTTCACATACTGTGTTTTAACTGAAATACTTTAAAATAGACAATTTCTTCCTTTGGAATAGTCAATTTCTGAAAATAATATAAATTACCTTTAAGCACTGTTAAAAACAACTTATTTAAGGCAGCTTTTATTATAATTTAAAATGCTCAAATGAGTGAACTATTTTTTAATAGTTAAGTAAATGCTCAAATGCCACTATTCCTAAATTTAGGTGACTAAAAAATAGAAGTACATGATACACTACCTCACACTCTCCTTCCCAAAACAGGCTGGATTGTATCTATTTGATTTATACACTGTGACTTTTTCCTGCTGTTTTCCATCAACCTTAATTGTGAAAAATGGTGCCATGTTGCCCTCTTGATATTATTTTGGAGATCAGTTAGGTCTTAAACCATCCAGATGCATACAGTTCTACACATATCTGTAGAATTAGCTCACTAAGGTCTGCTCAGCAATATTTTTAATTGACTTACATGTTCTGTGGGAAAAGAAGAATCATAAAAAGTCTTTGCAATTGCATTCCTCTCTTCACTGGGCTCTCCCCTGGGATCTGGATGGATACTTGAGTTATTCAAAGTGTCAGCAACTCTGTTAATACTGGTAGTATCTGGTTGACAAAGAGGAAATGACAACTGAATTTTATTCTCCAGGGACTCATTTTAGTGACTAAACTTGTTTTTCTCTGATCCCATGCTTTTGTATTTAAAAAGTAACAATTTCTATATTCTTCTTATGTTGAATACTGGTTTTCATAGACTTTGCTCTTACATTAGGTACTTCATTTCAGAAAACATTTTATTGCTACTTTCAAAAACCTGCTGATTTCACATTACAACCAGTGACACAGTGTTAGGATCTTCTCAAACAATATAACATACATTAAAATGTTATCCTTATTCCCCTGGTTACTGGACTGCCTATGCATATAAACATTTATATAGTAAACATCTTACTAATACAAAGGGAAAAGTCTGAACCAACTGAAAGATTTCTAAATTATATTTTAAAAGAAATTGGCTATAAGAAGTCCAACAAAGCGCTGTCTAGTGGGGGGTCACTGTTTTAATAAATAGATAACAATTTAGAGAAACATGTCTTTGAAGGCTAAAAGATATTTAGGAGTATCTTTTATGAGTCTGAGTATTTTACAAGTTGAATTACTATAGAATTTTAGTCATCTCTCCTTGCATCCTAATTCTATCACTGAAATTTAATTTAGAAGGAAAGACTTGTAAGAAAATGGTAAATGGTAGACCTGTCTATTGACTAACAGCATTAACTGCTGCATTTGATGGACAAAATTAATGGAATCGGAAGTTAATGCATTTTATTATATCAGGAAAATGATAGTTTGTGAAATGAGATTTTACAGTGTTTTTGTGTTTTGTATTTTTCCCTAATTACTTCTCCATTCAAATAAGATAATACTTGCTTTGCTTTTAATCCCCACTTCTTTTTAAAATTTTCTCAATTTCCTTTTTAAAAGAAGCCTGTTAAAGTCAGAGGGGCCATGCAAAGCTTTCCTAATAAGCCATATTTCTGTAATGGGTAAATAAGCCATATTTCTGTAAATGCATATTGTTAAACAGGCAAAGAAGAGAGAAGTTGCTCAGTCGTGTCTGACTCTTTGTGACCCCATGGACTGTAGCCCATGCTCCTCACTCCATGGGATTTTCCAGGCATGAATACTGGAGTGGGTTGCCATTTTCTTCTCCAGGGGATCTTCCAGACCCAGGGATCGAACCCAGGTCTCCCTCATTGTAGGCAGATGCTTTACTGTCCAAGCTACCGGGGAAGCCCAAAATATTTCTTTGAGCTCCCCTTTTTTGGGGGGGAGGCAAGAATACTGGAGTGGGTTGCCATTCTCTTCTCCAGGAGATCTTCCCGACCTAGGGATTGAACCCAGGTCTCCCGCTTTGTAGGTAGATGCTTTACTGTCTGAGCCACCAGGGAAGTCAAGGCAAATTTCCCTAAAAATCTAAGGCTGTCTAAAAGCCCCAACAACTTAAACATGTTGAGATTGGTATTAGCAAATAAACATTTTTATTATGATCATACTTCTTAAACAGTAATTATCTTTGTTACATTTATGCAGTACCTATACATGAGATATACTGCATTTCTATTTTAAAATGTCTTTAATATGAAAATTTTATAGTACACAAAAGTAGAGAGAATGAACTTTAATGTACTCATCACCTAGCTTCAGTACCTTCACTATTAAGTCATGTGTATGTCATCCATTTACCTCCCCCTCCCTCTTTTTTTATTCTGGAGGATGTTTTTATTTCATGTGGTAGTTTTTACTACACTCTAAAGAATAAAACAGTCCCTACTATCTGAAATATTTACTATTTGAATGTATCAATATTGATCTATAACTATTAAGGGATTCAATTTAAAGTGTTTCAAACAATAAATATCAAGGATATGAAAGGTAATGTTACACCTCACTATTACCTGGGGATTTCCTGGTGACTCATGGTAAAGAACCTGCCTGCAATGTGGGAGACCCAGGTTTGATCCTTGGGTTGAAAAGATTCCCTGGAGAAGGGTAAGGCTACCCACTCCACTGTTCTTGCCTGGAGAATCCACGAACAGAGAAGCCTGGTGGACTGTAATCCATGGGGTCACAAAGAATCCGACACAAATAAGCAACTAACACTTTCACTTGGCTTCCCTGGGTGGCTCAGGTGGTAAAGAATCTGCCTGCAATGCAAGAAATCCATGTTTGATCCATGGGTCAGGAAGATCCCCTGGGGAGGGGAATGGCTACCCATTCCAGTATTCTTGCCTGGAGATGCCATGGACAGAGGAGCCTGGTAGGCTACATGGTCCATGGGGTCGCAAAGAGTGAGTGACTTTCACTTCACTATTACTTGCCAAACAAAAAAAGCAAAGAACTGGATTTGTGGTGCTAGTGGAGGGACAGACAAAACAGGAAAATTAAGGAAGGAGGGGAAAATTAGAAGAAAGCGAGAGAAACTAAAACAGTTCTGAGAGAAGGAAGCTTGTTTTGTGTGTGTTTTTAGTATAGAAAGAAAAAGAGTAAATATGAATGCAGGCAGAAGCCTTATCAAGAACTTTACTGCATTTGCTCTACAAAGTTAAAAAAAAAAAAGAGAGACTCGGATTAGGTAGATGTTCCTAATTTAAAATTAATGATACAAATGTGATTGGTTTTGCTAGTTTCAGTTCTTTGATAATGCAAAGGATTTTTTAATCTCCAAAATGCAGTTGACCTCTGTACGTGTTATGTTGATAATACTGGTTCAGATTTAAGTGAAAAGAAATCTGCTTCCGTTTAAGTAAAACCTTTCCTACTTTTATATATATATACATACACAGAGTCTTTAGGTTTAGGCAAAACAATATATATAGTAATATAAATTTTCATATTAAACCATCTGGAAAATTTTTACCAAGAATAATAAGTAGAAAAACAAATTTTTAAATAATTATTTTCTTACCTGGTCCAACATCCTTCCTGGCCTCATCCACACTAACATTTTTACAAAGTGTCATCGAAACAATCTTTTTCTTTCCTAACAGACCTACTGGTCTCTCGTTCAGCAGCAAAGGAATGCTAGATGTTGAAGTGCTCACTGTTTGACTTTCAATTTGATTTACTTTTGACCAAGAACTAGGGCCTAAAAAATTCACATACACTAGAGTTTTCTCAGTTTTTTTATCTGAAGTTGAAAGATCAAAGGCTGACCTTCCACTTATGTTTACTAAATCTCCAGATGGCTTTATGTGAAATGAACATGATTCTTCCAGCTGTCCTTCACTGTAAATTTTTCCTGAAACAATGTCATTTAATGACTCCGTTTTCTCTGTACTATTTAACAATGTATGCTGTCTTTCATTAGGGAAGCAGTCTTTTTTTTTAACTTCAGTTATCTGATTCTCATCAATCTGACTTTCTTTATTGGAAAACTGCATTTCTGTGGACGTCTTCACATGAATAGCAGTTTTCATATCTTTGGCTTGTGAAGCATCTATATTCTCACTGTTAATTTGAAGATGGGAAAGAGTCACATTGTTTTCTAGATACCCCAAACAGTTCTCAACTTGACTGTTTTGCATATCATTCAGATTTTTCCATATAGTTCTTTTCCTAGGGCTTGAGTTGGGTGTCACCAACACAGGTATGGTATTAACAATTTTATCTGAATTCTTTAAAAGTACATTCAAATTGTCACTGAAAACAGCAGAAGAAATGGGGTGGTTGATTGCTATATCACAAGGAATAGCTGGTTCAGGTTGCTCTGAAGGATCGTCACCAACTTGCTGAACATCTGAAGTTTCTTTAAACGGCAATAGGCTACATTCACTTTTTTTATTTACCAGTTGTGTCTGTCTTATTTTACATTGTTTATCATCTAACATAACATTATTTGAATCCTGTAAACTATATTTCTGAGACTGGACAAGATTCCTTTTTACATCTACAGAAGAATCCAGATCTGTGTTGATTTGGTGGCTACTTGTAATTACCTTCTCTGTGGTATTTTCTTGAGTCCCTGGAAACAATCTGAACTGTTGTTTGAATGGCTCATCTTCAGAAACATCTTCTTTATGATTTGTATGGCAAGCCATCTCATTTAAAATACTGTTAAATGATGTGCTATTATTTTCAACCCCCAAATGTATATTTGCATGGTGAAGATCTAATCCTTCAGCTCTTTCTAGATGGATCTTTTCTGTTTCCATTGATGAATCTGCCACTACAAAGGGAATACTTGGTGATTTAAGTTCTGTACACTCATTATCTTTTTCCAAGTCCACCTTGTTTTTTATTTCTGTAGTAACCACTTTCGTAAAGTCGGTAATATCCAAGGTTTGTCCTTCACTAATTAATTCTTTTTCTATGCCGAGGGTTTTGCCTAGGGATATTTCACTTTGGTTTTCATCCTGTAGCGGAACAATATCAATTTTATTCTTGGAGCTTTTTTCAAAAAGCTGTAAGTCTGTTATAAAGAGAACACAGTAAAATTTTGGGTTATATACTAAACCCTGTTTTTATAACACATATTAACTGTTTTTAAAAAATATATTTAATTTAAAATATTTCATTGGCAAGCTATTACACAAACATAATGACATCAGTTTTATATAAATAGTTAGCTCCCTTTAATAAGCATGGTAAAATATTTGGTTCTACTCATATTAAATTTGTATTTCATAACAGAGAAAGTAATTTTGGTTTAAAAAAGTAAGTTGAGGACATTACAAACTGGTTATTTCTCTAGTCTGTTACTTCCTTTTGCACATACAGTACAATCTCATACAAACACACAGGTGATTAGATAAAAATTAATTTACACTAACAGTCATATTGTAATTTCTCTTATTACCTAGATCTAGAAGTTGCCAGCTGGTTTCTTTTCTTTACTTTTTTGCTCACTACCTTGTAGATATTTTTAAAATCTGGAATACTTTTGGGCAAAGTGTACAGAATATCTACTTAAGATATTAATTTTATTCATCTGGGTTTTAACCATAAATTTCAAAATTTCAGTATAGTTACAATAATCTGTAGGCCAGGAAAGGTCTTTTTAATCCAATCATTCTCTCTACAACATCCCCACCAAGTGGTTGTTCAGCCTAGGTTTGAACACCTTCAGATTACCTTCTTTAAACAACTCTTTTTCAATATGGATGAATTAGTCAATTATTTCAATGATTATAGAAAGGTAATTTGAACTAAGAAAAGTGCTCTAGAATTTGGTCATCAAAAGGTTACTGGTAGCTCAGAGAACAGTCTCAGCAAAGAAATGAAAGCAGAAACCAGAATGCAAAAAGCCAACAAGTAAGTGATGAGAAAGGAAAGCAAAAATGTATTTTTTCCCCTGAATACTGACTTTATTAAAGAACAGCTCAAAAAACATACAAGTCCTTTTGTTAAGACATACACATGAAAAAGTATTTCTCCAATTATACTACTAGGTCCTCAAGCAAAGACTGAAATTGATATCCCCCTAAAAGACCAATATAAAAATTAGAAAACATCAATATAACTGGGTTACCTTTATTACCTATAATGATTTCCTCTAAAAATGGGCCTTCTTTTGTTTCCCCTTTTTCTTTGTATTCAGTGTCTAAACAACAAATCTTAGTATTTTCTTCCCTTATTTCTTGCCTGGAATTATATTTCTGTGTGATGGTGTTTTCTGATTTTTCCACTGACATTTCAGTGTTTACTTCTGGAAGATTCTAGTGTAAAATGGAAAAGATTCCTTTAATGTAAAAACATACTGTTAAAAAGTATAAAATATCTGAACAAATTTTGCTAATGAAAGTGGAATCTATATTTCAGTTAATCATCCAGCAATTTGTATTTGAAATCCAAATGACTTTTTTTTACTACATTTAATATATTCCTCTTTATAACAAGATCACTCTAAGTTCATTTTGTATTGTCTATCATATTTAAATAAAATGGAGAGCCTTAGATGTTTTTAAACAAGCATTCCACATTATTACAAATACCACATATTAAGAATCACTCCTTTATTAAAAGCAAAGTAGTCATGGCAGGCAAATTGTTTTGAGTGCTTGGTGTTTCTATGTATCTTTAAAATAGTGACGCAATTCAACATCTTTTTATTCCCCCCAAATATTGAACATATATTACATGGAAGCACTGCACTAGGTTTTGGGATACAAAGATGAACAAAATATAGTCACTATCCTCAAAAAATTTATGGTCAACTGGGAAAGATAGGAAAAGAAATAACAGACAATTTTAATATAGATGGGGATAAGAAAGCACTCCAGGGAGAAGAAATGGCATTTACAGATGTTAAAAACAAACAAAACTATAGTCATTTCATGTAGTTCTACTTCATGGAACTACCTGTGATTTACTTCAGCATGAGCTTAGATGCTGTGAGAAGAATGCAGAGAAATGAGTCTTGAGCTAGTAGCCCCCAAAAAGCATGCTAAGGAGTTTAGACTCTACCAGGTAGTCAATGAGAAGTCACTGAAGGATTTTAGATAAGGTTATTAATATGAGCTAATTGGAAAGACCATTCTGGCTACAGTGTAAAGAATGGATTGTTTTCCAAACTTCACTAATTAAAAACTGCAATAAGAAATAAGTATGTCTCATAACACAATGAGCATACCAAACAACACCCACTCAGTGAGATACATTGTAATGTTTTCTATACTACATTAGCTTATTTCATTTTTAAAAGAATGCCAGTCATAAACTACCAGACTGATTTCTATGAATCACTAATAAGTTGCATTTGGTATCTGACAAACACTGAATTAAGGGGAAACAACACATGAGGCAGAGAGATGCATCAGAAGAGTGCCACAGTAGTCCAGGTGATATCAGTAAAGTTGAAAGGCCTGAATAGCTTGAAAAGCATGAATTATGTGCTGCTGCTGCTAAGTCGCTTCAGTCGTGTCCGACTCTGTGCAACCCCATAGACGGCAGCCCACCAGGCTCCCCTGTCCCTGGGATTCTCCAGGCAAGAACACTGGAGTGGGTTAATTACGTACTGAGCTACTATCAATTGTTGAGCAACTGGATATAAAAACTGAGGGGAAAGTCAAGACTGACTTGCAGAGGTCAGATTGGGTACCTAAGAGACTGGTGAGTGTTATTTACTGAGCTAGAAAACAGGAATAGGAGGTTTAGAGAAAAATATCATGAGTTCATTTTGAATCTCTCGAGTTTGAAGAGTAAAGACAAAAAGGTGGAGATGTCTAGTGAACATTTAGATGTACTGATTGGGAGCTTTTAAGAGAAAAATTGACTTGGAAAAATAGGTTTGAAGATCACTGGCAGATAGCAGGCAACTGCAGACATACTGGTTGATGAGACTGATTGAGAGTATACTTTAAGAAGAAAGAGAATAAAGAATAAAATGCTAATGAAAATCCCCAAAGGAGAGGCAGGGAAAGAGAAACTTGCAAAAGAGGTTTCCAAAGGAGAGTGAGAAAAATAGTATGATAGTTGCCAGGAGCTTTGGAGTTGGATGAATATAGGTTCAAATCCTGTTTCAATACCTGCTGTGAAATCCTAGAAGATACTTATAGAGTTGACATGTCAACATCATGGGTTTGAACAGCACTGGTCCAATTATATACAGATTTTCTTCAACAGTAAATACTATAGTACTATACATCTGCAGTTGGATGAATCTGTGGATGCTGAACCATTAATATGGAGGAACCATTTTTATGAAAGACTGATTATAAGTTATATACAGATTTTTTACTGTTCTGAGGGTTGGTGCCCCAACCCGAGTTGTTCCAGGGTCAGCCATATTAAGAGTTAACGGAGGTTTAAAATAGCAAACATTCACTATCTCATCTTTTAGATGGATGAGGAATGGCTTGGCTTGATGGTTCTGACCCCAGTCTCTCACGAGTGTCTAGTCAAGCTATCATCTGAAACTTGGGGCTGGAACTTCTGCCTCTAGAAGGCTCACTTACATGGGTAACAGTTGTGCTGGCTGTTGGCTGGAGGGCCCAGTTCTCTTTTATGTGGCTTTTTATCCTCTAGGGTGTCTCCACTATGTAGGCTCTCTGGTAGGATAGCTGGGACTTTTTTATATGTCTCAGAGAGAAAGAGACTGAGAGACAGAGACAGACTGAAAGACAGGGTGTTAACCCAAGACAGAAACCACAGTCTTCATATAACCTAATCTAAGAAGTAACATTGCATCACTTCTGCTGTACTCTATTAACTAGAAGCAAGTTTCTAAATCCAACTCAAACTCCATGGAGGGTATTACAACAGAACATGCATACCAGGAAGTAGAAATCACTCGGTGCCACTCCTCAGTATATACCTTCCAAAAATTAAAACCAGAGATTCAAACAGCTAGTTGCATGTCAATGTTCAAAACAGGACAACAGCCAAAAGGTAAAAGCCCAAGTGTCCATCAACAGAAGACACAAAATGTGGTATATTCATACCATGGAATACTATTCCACCATAAAAAGGAATGAAGTGCTACAATATGCATGAACTCTGAAAACATCATCTAAATAAAAGAAACCAGACAGGACAAATATTGCATAATCCCACTTATATAAAATATATAGACAAATTCAGTGTCAGGAAGTCGATGAGAGGCTACCAGGACCTGAGGAGAGGGGGAAATCAGAAGTTATTGTTTAATGGTTACACAGTTTCTGTCTGGGATGATGAAATTTTGGAAATAGATAGTGGTGATGACTGTACAACATTGTAGCTGTAATTAAAGCCATTGAGTTATAATTGTAATTTTAAACTTAACACTTTAAAATGGCATATTTTTTGTTATATATTTTGCCACAATAAAATAAATTTTGAAATAAAAATCATACATACATACATCAGAGAAAGTATGATTTTATTTTAGTTTTTAAAAAGTACATGTATACGAATGTCTATTTGTTCCTATACAAACTGATGTACAGGAAAACTCTGGAAGTCATATACCATAATAATCACTATTTCTGGGTGGCTGGGGTTATGCATGATCTTCACTTTCTTATTTTAAAGTGTCTATACTGTCTACATTTCTTAAAAACATGATTTATAGTCTGATTAAATAAAATAATGCTGATCAACTTATGAAGGAAGTCTACATTCATTTTATAATCAATCAGATGTTGTAGGAATTACTTGCCACTTACAACTCTCAAGCTATATTACATTTATGAATATTAAAAAGCAATAAATATCTCCTGCCTGGACTACTTCATTATTCTCCAAGCTGGAACCTGTGCCCTTAGCTTTGTCTCACTGTCTAAACATATCATCACCAAAATGATATTTTTTAAAAAGTAATCTAATCACTTTATTCCCTTGTTTAAAAGCCCCCAAATGACATGGTCAAGAACAAAGTTCCATGAACAGTTTATACAGCCGTTTATAGTCTGTCTTCTGCCTATCTTTTCAACCTCTTCTCCTGATACTTACTGCACTGCTAGCAACCTCTACAGTAGCCTCGCTAACAGACATCTAGTTTACATATTGAATTACAATATTTCACATTTCTGATTCTTTGCTCATGCTATTTCATCTATTTTAAATCTCTATCTGGAAATTCTTAGTTATTTTTAACAACTCGGTTCAAAATTCTCTTGCCATGAGATCTACTCCTTACACACAAGTAAGGTGAAAAAAATACATAATGCAAACACTAATCATAAAAGATGGACAAGCTTACTAATGCCAGATAAAATAATATTACTAGCATAAGGATGGACATGTTAAATGATAAAAAGGTTAATTAATCAGAAAGTAATAATTATAACTGTGTATACATCTAATAACAGGGCTTAAGCACACATGAACAAAAACTGACAGAACTGAAAAGAGAAATATAAATCCACAATTATAATCAATGATTTCTCACCGACTGATAATACAAGTACACAAAAAATCAGTACGGATAAGGAAGATCTGAACAACATTATCAACCAAACTGACCTGACATTTGTAAAACATTTCACCAACCAACAACAGAATATACATTCTTTTCAAGAATATACGAAGTATTTGCCAAGATAGACAACATACTTGACCAAAAAACAAGTCTTGATATAGTAAAACAATAAATAAATAGAAGTCTTACTTAAGTTTGAAATCATTAACAGAAAGATACTTGGAAAATTCTTAAATATTTGGAAATTAAACAGCAAGGTTATAGATCAAACTCATATTCATGGGTCAAAGAGCTCACAAGAGAAATTTTAAAATATGTTCAACTGAGTAAGAATGAAAACACTATACATCAGAATTTGTAGAGTGAAGCTAAAGCAGTACTTAGAGGAAAATTAATAGCTTTAAATGTTTATGTTAGAGAAGGAAAAAGGCCAATAACCAATAAATTGACAACTCAGATGAAAATGACAAGTTCCTTGAAAGAGAAAAGTCAGCAAAATGGACAGTGCTGGAGGTCTCCAAGTTCACCCCCAGGTCTGGTGATTTGATGTAAGGACTCACAGAACTCAATATAGAGCTGTACTCCTAAGATTTATAACAGTAAAGGGTGTAAAGCAAAATCAGCAAAGGGAAAAGGCACAAGAGATGAAGTCTGGAAGAAACCAGGTACAAACTTCTTTCAAGAGTCCTCTCCTATGGCATGTAGGTATAATCTGAATTTGAAATCAGCTGACTTGTATCTCCTGTTTGTGTCATTTCCTCTCTCTCCCTTCACTCTCACATGAATTTTGGAACTAAGTTCTATAAGTTCTTCCTCACATAAAAGGTTACATAATGATGACAGAGGATGAGATGGTTGGATGGCATCACCAACTTGATGGATATGAGTTTAAGCAAGCTCCGGGAGTTGGCGATAGACAGGGAAGCCTGGAGTGCTGCAGTCCATGGGGTCACAAAGAGTCGGACATGACTGAGCAACTGAACTGAATAAATTCATTCAATTTCCAAAAAATAAAGAGTCTTCTCCTAGTGAAGTCACATAGGACATGCTTAATTCCTGCAGCAATAATTGTAACCACAAATGTGAACTCTTGTCTACTAGGAGGCTCATTAGAGACTTGGTGCTCAAAGCTTAATTGGTTGCTGGTCACTCTCTGCCTTGCACGTACCAAAACTACTGACTTCCAGAAAGAAAGCAGACGTTCAAAGTAAACTACTTAATAGTTTAAGCACAGTGAATCACTCCTGTCTGTGAGGAAATGGTGGGAACCCTCCCCAAATCCAATTTCCAGTTATCAGTCAACAGCCAAACTGACCAGCAGGTCTTCCAGAGGCCTTTTACAAACCTGCTATGTCAACTGTTTTCTGCACACTGGCATATGAAGAAATTGAAAAGCTGAATAATCTGATAATTTAAAAGCTAAATTTGTTTCTAAAAATATTCCCACAAAGAAAAAGCCTCAATAGTTTCACCAATGAATTGTATCTAATATTTAGTAAACAACAGCAGTTCAACACAATACTCTTTAAGGAGGAAGGAACACATTCCAATTCAATTTATGTGGCTAGTATTCAGTTCAGTTCAGTTGCTCAGTCATGTCTGACTCTTTGAGACCCCATGAACTGAAGCATGCCAGGCCACCCTGTCCAACATCAACTACCGGAGTTTACTCAAACTCATGCCCATTGAGTCGGTAATGCCATCCAACCATCTCATCCTCTGTTGTCCCCTTCTCCTCCAGCCCTCAATCTTTCCCAGCATCAGGGTCTTTTCAAATTAGTCAGCTCTTCTCATCAGGTGGCCAAAGTACTGGAGTTTCAGCTTCAACATCAGTCCTTCCAATGAACCAGGACTGATCTCCTTTAGGATGGACTGGTTGGATCTCCTGGCAATCCAAGGGACTCTCAAGAGTCTTCTCCAACACCACAGTTCAAACCATCAATTCTTTGGCATTCAGCTTTCTTTATAGTCCAACTCTCATGTCCATACATGACTGCTGGAAAAACCATAGCCTTGACTAGATAGACCTTTGTTGGCAAAGTAATGTCTCTGCTTTTTGATATGCTATCTAGGTTGGTCATAACTTTTCTGCTGAGGAGTAAGTGTCTTTTAATTTCATGGCTGCAGTCACCAACTGGAGTGATTTTGGAGCCCAAGAAAATGAAGTCTGACACTGTTTCCACTGCTTCCCCATCTATTTGCCATGAAGTGATGGGGCTGGATGCCATGATCTTAGTTTTCTGAATGTTGAGTTTTAAGCTAACTTTTTCACTCTCCTTTTTCACTTTCATCATGAGGCTCTTTAGTTCTTTGCTTTCTGCCATAAGGGTGGTGTCATCTGCATATCTGAGGTTATTGATATTTCTCCCAGCAATCTTGATTCCAGCATTTCTTCTGGGCTTCCTGTAGCCCAGCATTTCTCATGATGTACTCTGCATAGAAGTTAAATAAGCAGGGTGACAATATACAGCCTTGACGTACTCCTTTTCCTATTTGGTCTATTGTTCCACGTTCAGTTCTAATTGTTGCTTCCTGACCTGCATACATATTTCTCAACAGGCAGGTCAGGTGGTCTGGTATCTCCTTCAGAATTTTCCAGTTTATTATGATCCACACAGCCAAAAGCTTTGGCATAGTCAATAAAACAGAAATAGATGTTTTTCTGGAACTCTCTTGCTTTTTGGATTTTCCAATGGATGTTAGCAATTTGATCTCTGGTTCCTCTGCCTTTTCTAAAAACAGCTTGACTATCTGGAAGTTCATGGTTCACATATTACTGAATCCTGGTTTGGAGAATTTTGAGCATTACTTTACTAGCATGAGATGAGTGCAATTGTTTGGTAGTTTGAGCATTCTTTGGCATTGCCTTTCTTTGGGATTGGAATGGAAACTGACCTTTTCCAGTCCTGTGGCCACTGCTGAGTTTTCCAAATTTGCTGGCATATTGAGTGCAGCCCTTTCACAGCAGCATCTTTCAGGTGGAATCAACTGGAATTCCATCACCTCCACTAGCTTTGTTCGTAGTCATGCTCCCTAAGGCCCACTTGACTTCACATTCCAGGATGTCTGGTTCTAGGTGAGTGATCACACCAGTGATTATCTGGGTCGTGAAGATCTTTTTTGTACAGTTCTGTATATTCTTGCCACCTCGTTTTTAATATCTTCTGCTTCTGTTAGGTCCCTACCATTTCTGTCCTTTATTGAGCCCATCTCTGCATGAAATGTTCCCTTGGTATCTCTAATTTTCTTGAAAAGATCTTTAATCTTTCCCATTCTACTGTTTTCCTGTATTTTGCATTGATCACTGAGGAAGGCTTTCTTATCTCTCCTTGCTATTCTTTGGAACTCTGCATTCAAATGGGTATATCTTTCCTTTTCTCCTTTGCTTTTCATTTCTCCTCTTTTCACAGTTATTTGTAAAGCCTCCTTAGGCAGCCACTTTGCTTTTTTGCATTTCTTTTTCTTGGGGATGGTCTTGATCCCTATCTCCTATACAATGTCATGAACTTCCATCCATAGTTCATCAGGCACTCTGTCTATCAGATCTAGGCCCTTAAATCTATTTCTCACTTCCACTGTATAATCATAAGGGATTTGATTTAGGTCATACCTGAATGGTCTAGTGGTTTTCCCCACTTTCTTCAATTTAAATCTGAATTTGGCAATAAGGAGTTTATGATCTGAACCACAGTCAGCTCCTGGTCTTGTTTTTGTTGACTGTATAGAGCTTCTCCATCTTTGGCTGCAAAGAATATAATCAATCTGTTTTCGGTGTTGACCATCTGGTGATGTCCATGTGTAGAGTCTTCTCTTGTGTTGTTGGAAGAGGGTGTTTGCTATGACCAGTGCATTTTCTTGGCAAAACTCTATTAGCCTTTGCCCTGCTTCATTCTGTATTCCAAGGCCAAATTTGCCTGTTACTCCAGGTGTTTCTTGACTTCCTACTTTTGCATTCCAGTCCCTAATAATGAAAAGGACATCTTTTGGGGGGGTGTTAGTTCTAAAAGGTCTTGTTGGTCTTCACAGAACCGTTCAACTTCAGCTTCTTCAGCAATACTGGTTGGGGCATAGACTTGGACCATGATATTGGATGGTTTGCCTTGAAAACGAACAGAGATCATTCTGTCGTTTTTGAGACTCCATCCAAGTACTGAATTTCGGACTCTTTTGTTGACTATGATGGCTATTCCATTTCTTCTAAGGAATTCTTGCTCACAGTAGCAGATATAATGGTCAACTGAGTTAAATTCACCCATTCCAGTCCATTTTAGTTCACTGATTCCTAAAATGTTGACATTCACTCTTGCTATTTCCTGTTTGACCACTTCCAATTTGTCTTGATTCATGGACCTAACATTCCAGGTTTCTGTGCAATACTGCTCTTTACAGCATCAGACCTTGTTTCCATCACCAGTCATATCCACAACTGGATGATATTTTTTCTTTTGCTCTGTCTATTCATTCTTTCTGGAGTTATTTCTCCACTCATCTCTAGTTGCATATTGGGCACCTACTGACCTGGGGAGTTCATCTTTCAGTGTCCTATCTTTTTGCCTTTTCATACTGTTCATGGGGTTCTCAAGGCAAGAATACTAAAGTGGCTTGCCATTCCCTTCTCCAGTGGACCACATTTTGTCAGAACTCTCCACCATGACCCGTCCATCTTGGGTGGCCTTACATGGCATGGCTCATAGTTTCACTGAGTTAGACAAGGCTGTGGTCCATGTGATGAGACTGGTTAGTTTTCTGTGATTGTGGTTTTCATTCTGTCTGTCCTCTGATGGTGAACGATAAGAGGTTTATGGAAGCTTCCTGATGGGAGTGAATGACTGAGGGGGAAACTGAGTCTTGTTCTGATGGGCGGGGCCATGCTCAGTAAATCTTTAATCCAATTTTCTGTTGATGGGTGGAACTGTTCCCTCCCTGCTATTTACCTGGGGCCAAACTGTGGTGGAGGTAATGAAGATAATGGATACCTCCTTCAAAAGATCCCATGTATGTACTGCTACACTCAGTGTCCCCAACCCTGCAGTAACCCTGCTACAGGGTTGGTGGCTACTATTACTCTGATACAAAAACTAGACCAAAAGCATGAAAAGAAAAAAATGAACAAAAACTATAGATCAATAGTCCTCATCAATTCAAAACCCCTGACACAGCATTAGCAAATCTACCCATATATTACTGAGAAGGCAATGGCAGCCAACTCCAGTACTCTTGCCTAGAAAATCCCATGGACGGAGGAGCCTGGTGGGCTGCAATCTATGGGGTTGCTAAGAGTCGGACATGACTGAATGACTTCACTTTCACTTTTCACTTTCATGCATTGAAGAAGGAAATGGCAACTCACTCCAGTATTCTTGCCTGGAGAATCCCAGGGACGGGGGAGCCTGGTGGGCTGCCATCTGTGGGGTCGCACAGAGTTGGACACGATTGAAGTGACTTACCAGCAGCAGCCATATATTAAAAAGACAATAGATATCTCAAGAATGTAAGGTATATTTGAAAATCAATCAATGTAATTAATTGTTAACGTTGACAGAAAAACAGAATAAAGAAAACAGAATGATCTTATCAACAGACACAGAAAAAGCATTTGACAAAATTTAATACCTATTCATGATAAAAACTCAGCAAACTAGGAACA
Source organism: Budorcas taxicolor (assembly GCF_023091745.1). Taxonomy (NCBI): domain Eukaryota; kingdom Metazoa; phylum Chordata; class Mammalia; order Artiodactyla; family Bovidae; genus Budorcas; species Budorcas taxicolor. The sequence continues at coordinate 61,412,815 of NC_068924.1, forward strand.
GATAGAAATTTCAATCTGATAAAGAGCACATATTAAAAAAATCTATGACTAATACTGGGTCACGAAAATCTGCTGGAGAAGGGATAGGCTGCCCACTCCAGTATTCTCGGGCTTCTCTTGTGGCTCAGCTGGTAAAGAATCTGCTTGCAATGCTGGAGACCTAGGTTCAATCCCTGGGTTGGGAAGATAACCCTGGAGAAGGGAAAGGCTACCCACTCCAGTATTCTGGCCTGGAAAACTCCATGTACTATATAGTCCATGGGGTCGCAAAGAGTCAGACATGACTGAGCAACTGTCACTTTCACATTCAATAGAATATGAAATGATGAAAGACATCTAAGATGAAAAGTTAAGCAATCATGTCCACTCTTACAACTTTATTTAACACTGTACTGAAGAGTCTTAGCTAGTGTAGTGCAATAAGTTGAGGAAAAAATAAAATGCATAGAGACGAAAAAGATGTAAAATTAATCTGCCTTAAATTCTCAGACAACATACTATGTACAAAGAAAACTCCAAAGTTCAACCAAGAAAAACATACTACAATAATAAATTAATTAAAATGATAAAAGAATACGAAGTCAATGTACAAAAATCAATTTTAACTCTATCTAATAGCAAGAAACAATTAGAAAAATTCATATTAAAAATACTGCTTATACTAAGAGCTCAAAACATGAAATATTCAGGGGTAAATTTAACAAAATACTTGCAAGACCTATACAATGAAAACTACAAAACATTTCTGAGTGGTATTAAAGAAAATCTAAATAAATGCAAAGATATACCATGTCATGAATTATAGGTTAAGATATAAATTCTTTGTATATTAATCTATATATTCAACACAAGCCAAATTCAAATACCATAGACTTTTTCTTTTAGAAACTGATAAAACTGATTCTAAAAGTTATATGGAAATGCAAAGGACTCACAATAGCCAAAACAATTTTGGAAAAGAACAACAAAACTGAAGGAATTATACTGCCACATTTTAAGACTTTTTATAATGCTACATTAATAAAGTGTTAAATTGTCTGTCCACAAATGTATATGCTGAAATTGAAGATTCATGTCCAAGAAATGATTCTTAATCCTATGTCATATTGTATAGAAAATTAATTTAAAATGTACTACAGACTATACGCTTACACTCATTTTTAAAAGTTGAGAAAGTAAAAATATAAACCATGGAGAAAATAATCAGTGATGGTCCTAATTTCTTTTAAGAGCTTATACCCCACATACTTGAATTTTACCTCAAACTTCTTGTCTTCCTCAAACTTTTTCTGATCACATAATTCATCATAATCTTCTTGTAACTTAGTATGAGTTTCTTTAAGTGATGATAATTCATTTTTAATCTCATTAATTTCTCCATTAAGTTCTTCAACCTAATATATAACATTTAACCAAAATGAACATGTATATAAATTAGTTGTGTACACAAATACTTCATTAACACAAGTGTTTAGAAATTGTAAACAATGAAAACATTCCCAAAGTAATTACTAATATTAAAAGCTACCATTTGTTGAGTTGTGCTGAGTACTTCATAAACATAATTTCATACTCTTAAAAATCCTATGAGGTATTTTCAGCCCCCAATTTACAGGTGAGAAATGTGAGGCTCATAGACGTTAAGTAACTTGCCCAAGATCAGGTAGAAATAAAGTGATAGTCAAGATTCAAATGCAAGGCCAAGCCTAGGAGTTGTGCTCTTAAGTACATTAAATCACTTCTTGTTACAAATGAAAAATTAATTAACTTTTAATCATAAAAATTCTATAAAGGTTACTATTTCATTGCTTTCTTAAAGTTTTATTTTCTTGTTGCAAATTAGATACACAGATTTCAACTCAACTAGATGAAGAATATTGAGTACTAAGTACTACAAATAGAAACTGACCCTTCAGCCTAATACTTATATCTACAAATTAGTTTCTACTGGCTATAAAATTTTATAATCTTTTTCTTAGTGGGATTCTCCTTCATAGGAACCTCAAATGTGAGACAAAATAAGTTCCAGGAAAAAGAAAAATACCATTTTGTCATAAAATATTACAAAAGTTTCTCTCGAATAATTTTAAACTACCAAAAATCCTACTAATGCATGTAATTTTCCTTGTAGGGGTTAACAGACATGAGCTCACCAACTACTTTCCCTTCACCTTACCTATTTTAACCATCTTTTAACCTATCTCTGCAAGGTTCTTCTTCTCCAGGGCTCAACTCTTCATGTGTTCTCTATCCTGTCCTCTCTTATCTCCCTTAGAGACTAACTCAAGCAAAGATTGTTCTCCTGCTGCTGGTGCTGCTGCTGCTGAGTCGCTTTAGTCGTGTCCAACACTGTGTGACCCCATATACGGCAGCCCGGGCTTCCTCGTCCCTGGGATTCTCCAGGCAAGAACACTGGAATGGGTTGCCATTTCCTTCTCCAATGCATGAAAGTGAAAAGTGAAAGTGAAGTCACTCAGTCGTGTCCAACTCTTAGCGACCCTATGGACTGCCGCCTACCAAGCTCCTCCATCCATGGGATTCTCCAGGCAAGAGTACTGGAGTGGGTTGCCATTGCCTTCTCCCTCTTCTCTCCTAGATATTCTCAATTTCCCCCACCATACCAACATGTTTTCAGCCCACAAATACGCTCTTGTAATGACTGTAACTTTTTTCTTCTTGACTCAATTACTCTCTCACTTCTTAAAGTTCACTCTTGGTACTTTCAAATTCTAACCTCTCTTCACTCCTTAAGGGATTCCCTGGTGGCTCGGATGGTGAAGCGTCTGCACGCAATGCGGAAGACCTGGGTTCCATCCCTGGGTTAGGAAGATCCCCTGGAGAAGGAAATGGCAACCCACTCCAGTACTCTTGCCTAGAAAATTCTATGAATGGAAAAGCCTGGTGGGCTACAGTCCATGTGGTTGCAAAGAGTTGGATACAACTGAGCGACACCACTTTCTTTCTTTACTTTCACTCCTTAACAACCAGACTTCTGCCCTCATGTTCTACTGACTTTTTTTCTATTATTACCTGCAAATTAGCAAAAGGACTTGTTCCAAGTTTCATACCATTTAACAGCATTGTAGTACAACTGTGTAGACTACTTATTTTCAAACAGCCTCTTTTCTTCATTTCATGGTACCATTCCCTCTTCATCCTCCTACCTTTCTCACTGTTCTCATCAGGCTCCCTCTCCCACACTAACCACTCACAAAATTCTGGCATTCCCCAAAGCTCTTTCTTCCTTAGCCTTCCATAGATGATCTTATTATACCTTCAAATTTCATCTCTATGCTAAAAAGTCTTTAATCTCTATCTCATCTTCCAACCTCTTGCATAAGATTAGATTCATGTTTCCAAATACATGATATGAATTTCAAGTCAGATATCCTGCAGTCATCATAAGTTAAGCAATTTCCAAACTAAACTCATTTTCATCCACCAAATCTGCTTCTTCTTTCACATTCCTTATGTCATTTAGTGATATTATTCTGCTAATCTGTATAATTATACTAATCTCAGACTCATAGTTGACTCCTTTCCCTTTTAAAATCCATTATATATAAAATGTGGTTAATCCTGCTATTCTACCTCCAGTCCTTCTTGCATCTATCTCTTTTCTCTGTATTCACTGTTGTTGTTGTTCAGGCGCCCAGCTGTGTCCGACTCTGTGCAACCCCATGGACTGCAATCCTCACTACTGTTGCCCTAATTCACATCCTCATGGGCTCATGGTTAGAATATTCTTCTTATTGATCTCTTCCCATAATGCCATTCTCCATACTACTGCAAGAGTTATTTTTCTAAGCTGCAGATCTAAGTCACTTTTCTGCTTTAAAAATCTCAATGGCTTCCCATTACTTTTAAAATAAAGTTCAATTTCCTTAGGGAAAAACTCTTCAGAAGATGATTTCAACCTCATTTGCAATGTCACATTCTAGATCAGACCATTCATCGTTGAGAAAGCAATTTCATGCCTCCATCATTATCCCCTTTCTTAAATGGAACGCCAACAGAGTGGAACGAGAAGTATAGGAAGCAGGCACCTTCTGTCTGGTGAAACTCTATTCATCTTTCAAGTCCAAATTCTAGGGTCATCTTTTCTCTAAAACTTTCTCCAACCTAGTTAAACAATATGATTTATTTTGTGCTTTCACAGTAATTTGTTAATACTACTATTAATACTACTAAAAACACTCCATACTATTGTAGTTAATAATTACCTGTCTTTTGAGAGTGTGAGCTCTTTAATATATTAATCTTTGTATTTTAGGCACCTTTGAAAATCCAGCACCTAGAACAGTGTCTAACACATAATAGATGCTCAACAAATGTTGTGAATTGAATTTCTTTTGTGACACCCCCTTTCTCTAAATAATTTCCGAACATCTCCACTTATTACTGTTTTACCTATAAATATCTATTGGCTATATAACTGGCCAAATAAAAGCAGGTACACATACCACATTCTTTATGACATTTCTATGAATTTTAAAATATATTGTCTAGTAATATTGTTTAATTTGTACAGTATCCTTTCACTATTTTAAAAAAAGAACAGCAGTATATATGATTTCATCTTATATTTGTTACTGTCTTTTAGTTTTTTAAAAACCTATCTTGAGCTGACCTCAGTAGCAATACAACAATTACCCTTCACTCGAGAGTGGTGAAATGCTTACAAAGAGACAGAAATACAATTAAAGAGTAGATCTGACCTTCCACTCAAGAAAACTCCTATAGAACCAAAGCAGCTTTTAAAAAATTAAACTATGTTCTGTTTAGTACTGAAGGATAAAGTGAAATGAATGCAGGTGTTAAAACTCCTAAGACAAAACCAATTTCATCCAAATTATAAACAGGTCTCACCAGGAAAGCTGAATGCTTATTTCTCTTAATTCAATTGACTCCTGCCCTCCCCCCAACTGCCCCAGGGGAAGAACATAGTTGAAATATCACTGGGAAAAATAAATGTTTACTTTTCTTATCTCAACTAATTTTGGGGGGCATGATTGACATATTCAAGTTTATAGTCTCGTTTTACATCATAGTTTTCCTTACCCTGACAGTACTATTTCCATGGTCTTTTAAACATTAGACATGAGACTGAAGTGTTGGGATGCAAGGCAGATTAGCTGAAGCTAAAATGAAAATTACTATGTTTGTTGCTTAATGATGAACTTTACCTATATAGGGATCATTAAGCATTTTATAGTATTCTGATCTAACGAATTACAAAATACTTTTTGAGAATTTGGAAAAGCTCATCAAATTAATCAGTGAAAATCTGATCTCTCCAAAATACAAATTAAGAGAACATGTTAGCTGCAAATGGATCAAAAAATCAATAATTACTTTTATAACAATTTATATCAAACAAACTCAACCACAGAATAGTACACAGATATATATTATTACAAATTATATTAATACAGTGTTAGAATTTTATAGTATAACTAGTATAATAGTTTAAAATATCTCACTTTCCCAAAATAAAATAGATAATAAATAGAACAACTGATTTTGGGTTCACCAGACTTTAAAGTGAACCTTGTATTTCACAACTTCATATCACTTTACACGTTTTATTATCTACTTCACTGAAATTAAAATTTAATGTAAAATAAAATAGTTGTGCTTTAAGGAAATAATCATGTTAATAACATAACAATTCTCTTGATAATATGTTAATACTAGAGAACCCAACTACTGTATACATGTTCTAAACATGGCTTTAATATGACTCAATGAAACTGCTGAGGAAAGCTGAAGAGATCAGCTAACAATAATACTGATATAATTCTTTATTATAACTATTTATTAAAACACTATCAATGGTTTTATGAAAAGGAAAATTTTTGTCACCTATGAAAAGTCATACAAAATATAAATACACACATGTATATGTGTGGTTTTTCATGTATAAAGCATTAAAGAAAATTTTATTAAATTTAGCTTTAAAAACAGTCACCTTTTAGAAATACAAGTGCAAGAAGAAAATGGGTCTGACTTTATTCCTATAATATTTTTGCAATATTTTCTTAGCATTTAATAGTTATTTTAAATGTCTACAACTACTTAAAATATTTTAAAATTTTACTATTAAATAAACCTACATGCTTCTTCCAGGTTCCTAGTGCCTTCTTATGCTCATTTTGAAGATTAAGGAACTTTTCTTCATTTTCTTTTACCTTCTCCCTTTGCAGCTCATTATCTCTTTCAAGGGTCTGCAATAAAATTAATTATCCAAAAAATAATCAATACCACATTAATGAATTTTGATGTGTTTTATGTTGCTTGGACCTTTGCTTCTAACATGCTGAAAGTGCCATACAGATCAGTGATAATGTGCTATCTCAACAATAATTTTCATAAATTAACAGAAAGGTGCTTATAGTTTAGTTAACAGGAAATAGGGGGAGGTTATGAAAAAGAAATGGCTATAAAAAGGGTATAAAAACATTGCCATTATTCAGTTTCACTGCATAAGTTTTAATGTACTGAAAAAAGTAATATAAAGTACAGCACTGAAAAATATGAAATGTAGCATAATCCAGCCTAACCCTACTAAAATTTTTTAACTACCACAGAATATATTTTCCCTATCTGTTTATTTCAGAAATTAATTGGCTGGAAAACTCTTAAATACAATTAAAATTTTAAATTTCAAATTAATACTTTTTTAGTAGAACTTCAGTATTCACTAATTAACTTATTACTTCATAAATTAACATTATATAATCACTACCACACTCTCCTCTTCCCTTCCCAAAAAAACCTTTAAAGAGTAAAATTATCACTGTTTTCTAAGACAAAGGTTTAAAAGATATTAAACCAGTATCACCAATATTATTAGGTTTCTTCAGTGTCTGCTGATAATCCAAGTAAACTTCTGTAAAAAGACAAATAGTAAGAACTCTACCTGCATGTCTAATATATCTGGAATTTTTTATGTTAATCTGTTTATCATTACTAAAGCCAAGTACATTCAGGGTCAACATGCAAGCCATACAAAGGATACAGAAAGAAAAGGCAAAGTTTTCCTTTACTGGTTTTCCAGCTCTCCCCACCAGAGGTAAAGTAGTTTCTTGTGTATCCTTTCAAAAATTGTCTATAAGCATACAAGTATATATCTTTCAAAGCGTACTATACATACTCTGTTGTGCTGCCATTGGCTTTTCTAAAAATGTGAGTAATATGTCTTGCTTAACTTCCATATCACTATTAAAGATCTCATTTTAGAGGCTTCACAGTATTTCAACTATTTAAAGAGTCCTCAATTACTACATAGAATATCAATATGCGATGACATAATTATGCAAAATTTTGAAAACATTTGATAAAACAATTTTAACACAAAGATTCTCCTCTGGCTCATAAAGAACTATGCACTTTGAGAGCACTCAATGAATACCTATTTTGACTGTCTCTACTTTAGGACAATGTAAATATTTTTAAAGAAGTCATGATTTAACCTTGATTTATAGGTAACATATGATAAAAAGTTTCTAAATATTTACAAGGGTATTATTTAATAGGTGTTTAGTACTTTAACATTCTAACAAATATTTACAGTATCTATTTATATTAGTAACACTATTTTAGAAGACAGACAAATCAAAAAATTCAGAGAAGATATGGGAGAGTATACCAGACAGTATCCTAGTAAAAATAAATGACCAAAAGTATTATGTTCTTAAAAAGCACATTAGATATATCAGTCATTTCCGGTCTGTAACTATATCCCCCATCTAAAAGAAAGTGCCTGTATCTGGTATTCTCTCAGTTTCCATGTTTTGGAGACATTCCATCCTTATCCTACAATGTGAACTGACTGTTCTTTCATCCTGCTACACTGATCTGGCAATCTTTGAGAATTTCCTTTTTTCTTCTGTGGTGGGTCTCCTGTCTTCTATATCCCATGATTTCCTCCTGGTTTATTCCCTTGTCTTGGTAAAGCAAGCTATTACTTTTTGATAAAGCAGACAAATATCATATTTTTTGAAACTTTACATGTCTGAAAGTTATGTTTATTCTACCAATACTTCATTTGTTTGGCTAAATACAGTACAATTCTGTTTTGGAACCTCTGAAAGCATGGTTATATTGTCTTCTACCTTCCAGGGTTGCCAATGAGAAGTTTGAAGCCATTATATTCCCATTCTCATTTTGGATCCTTCATAGGTGACCTACTTTTTTTGCCTCCCCCACCAAGAGAGTTTTATAATCGTCTCTTTTAGTATGAAATTTCATAATGATATGCATTGGTGTTAAGTAAAACAAACTCAGATCCGTCAATTCTGGGTTACTTTCCTGCATTATCTCTTGGATCATTTGCTCTCCTTCCACTATCTCTGTTCTCTCTGAAACTCACCAGACCTCTTGAACAACCCCCTCATTTTCTTCCTTTCCTATTTTCCATCTTCTTGTCTTTTGGTTCTACTTTCTTAGATTATTTTGATGTTATCTTCTAAACTTTTCATTGTACTTTTTATGTATGCTAATATATTTAAGGGTTGTATTTTATTCTATGAATGTTTTTTAGATTCTAAATTACTGTTTTTGGACTAACAAATATATTTCTCTAAACTGAGTATATTTTCTTAGCTTCTCCAAGTTTTTTTTCATTACCCTATTTGTTTTGTCTGTTTTTCACACTGGAGATTTTCAAATATCCAGTGATCCTTAACTGTTTGTTCATATTTAAGAATGAAGTATTAAATAGCCAGCTAAAAGGTTTATCAACTACAAAGTTTTGTCACTAAAATGGTGGCTTCACTGTGTATTGATCTGGCTGAACTGTTTCATCAGGAGAGCTTAATTGCAGGTTAGTTGCCACCGAATCTTCCATTCTGCTGCCTGGAATTTACAAGGCTAACTGTCCTCCAAATGAGGAGACTGCTTGGAGGCTTCAGAATTCTCAGTGTATAGACTTTCCAAATTATTTTTAAAATAATATTCTCTGTACTGTGCTAGTAAACTAGGTCTCAATAAAGCCTGATTTGTAGCATTTGCCAATCTCTTTAAAGTTAAAAAAAACAACCAACCAACCAACCCACCATGGTTAATTCAAGCTACCACTTATTTAAACCAGCTTACAAAATGACAACAGCTCTAATAACCAGCTCTCCCTGGTACAAACTGCCTCGAGCACACCACTGAATCTTTCCAGTGTCAGTTGCTCCTCAAACTCTCCAACTAGTTCTCTATCTTTTGCCCAATAGAAGATAGGGAGTGACTGTGCAGATTAGGGAGAAGAATCTGAATGTGCAATAGCTTTCCACGCAGACCTTCTAGTTACTGGCTCCAGTTATGCATCTTACTTTAGAGGCACATGATGCTTGCAATTTCTGCTCATTTCTGTTGCTTTAACTTGGGTTTCTACTTTCTCTCATTTGCTGAGTAAATGACTAATTTTCCATTTGGTTCCTATTTTTAAAACTTTATTTTTATTGTTTCTTCTTCCCATTTCTGCATTCTTGTGGTTTTTATGTCATTTTATTGCAGCTTCAGAAGGAAATATAAGGGAATGTATAGGTTCAATCCAATATGTTTAACCAGAAGCCCTGACCTGGCAATATTTGAACTTGCAGAGTCCGAATTTACTCACTGTTAATCACCCATTAATTTAATAAGATTTAATGAGCTCCTATTATGTATCAGAAACTTTTTGGGGCTCTTATACTATATTAGTAAAAATGTTAGTATTTTTATGGAATTTATATTCTACCAGGGAATTATTTGGTATTATCTGCAGGCAATGGCAACCCACTCCAGTACTCTTGCCTGGCAAATCTCATGGACAGAAGAGCCTGGTGGGCTGCAGTCCATGGGGTCGCAAGAGTCGGACACGACTGAGCGAATTCACTTTCACTTTTCACTTTCATTCATTGGAGAAGGAAATGGCAATCCACTCCAGTGTTCTTGCCTGAAGAATCCCAGGGACGGGGAGCGTGGTGGGCTGCCATCTCTGGGGTCGCACAGAGTCGGACACGACTGAAGCGACTTAGCAGCAGCAACAGCAGCACCTGGATTAACAAGTTTGAAAACCTTCTCTGACAAAATATATATTGTGGAAAATCAAAATAAAACCACTAGTTAATGCTTTAATATACCAAAAACTAAGTAAATTATTCTGGTTAATACTATGTTAACACTATGATTATAGCAGCAAACTAAATAAATAATCTTCCTAACACTATGATTACAGCAGCATAACTATACTTTTATCTGGACTAAACTATAATTAAATCACAGCAAAAAATATTCTCCATCATGAGAATTTAGGTCTTCTATGCTCCAAACTGTACTTTAAAAAAAATAAGAGATGACAGCATGACTGCAGAGCACTGAAAAACAGTAGGCCATTATGAAGAGTAATGATCCCTTTTAGTACAGGTGGAATTAGAATGCTCCTCAGGAAAACACTTAAGATATCTATGCAGCATAATCCTCAGCAACAGTTCAACATTAATATTTTGTTATACTATATATCAGTGGTTCTCCAACACCAGTCTGTAAACAAGAACTGATCCATGACAAAAATCTCACTAGTCCATGGCAAAAAATGTCAATGTAAGGTCATTGAATGTTTTCTTATACAGGACTGTCCTTTATCTGATATTACATCCTTAATATACTTTTGGTGTTAAAATGTTATCTTTTATAAAATGAAAGTGATGATAGATGGTACTATTTTTTAATGCCCTTAACTGTTAAAAAGCAGACAATTCTATCTTGTTCTTGCCAATACTTTGTTTGAAATTTCACTATATGAAATCTAGCTTCTCTATGTACTATCAAGGCTTAGGCAATAACTGGTTTAGTAAAAAAGAGAGGCATTTGGATTATCTAAAATATTTCCATTTATAGCTAAAAATCCTGTAAACAGTTATTGTCATCATTAACTCAAACTATTAGGTTGGTGCAAAAATAAGTATGGTTTTGCACTGTTGAACTTTGCCATTTGCTATTGGAATACATTCTTAAATAAATGTGGTTGTTATACATTATTTTGATGTGCATTTCTTGCTTTATGTTTTTTGCTAATGAATTATTTGCTGTTTAGTTTATATGTACTTTAGTCTACAGAAATATGGAAATGATGTTAGACAAAAAGCAAATTCAAGAAATTTTTCTTATTTGAGTTCAAAACAGGTCACAAAGCAGTGGAGACAATCACAACATCAACACATTTGGCCAAGGAACTGCTAATGAACATACAACGCAGTGGTGGTTTAAGAAGTTTTGCAAAGGAGACGAGAGCCTTGAAGATGAACATAGTGGCCGGCCACTGGAAGCTGACAGCAATCAACTGAGAGGATCACTGAAGCTACTACATGAGAAGGACAAAGAACTCAATGTCGACATTCTATGGTCACGTGCCATTTGAAGCAAATTGGAAAGGTGAAAAAACTCGGTAAGTGGGGGCCTCATGAGCTGACTGAAAATCAGAAGCATTGTTGTTTTGAAGTGTCCTCTTCTCTTATCTACACAACAACAACAAACCATTTCTCAATTTGGATTGTGATGTGCAAAGAAAAGTGGATATTATACAACAATCAGTGACAACCAGCTCAGCGGTTGGACCAAGAAGAGGCTCCAAAGCACTTTCCAAAGCCAAACAAGAATGAAAAAAAAAGTCACGGTCACGTTTGGTGATCTGCTGCTGGTCTGATCCACTACAGCTTTCTGAATTCTGGTGAAACCATTACATCTGAGAAGTATGCTCAGCAAATTGATGAGAAGCACCGAAAATGACAATTCCTGCAGCCAGCATTGGCCAACAGAAAGGGCCCAACTCTTCTCTGTGATAATGCCCAGCTGCATGTGGTACAACCAACATTTCAAAAGTTGAACCAATGAGGCTACAAAGTTTTACCTCATCTGCCATATTCACCTGATCTCTCACTAACTGACTACTACTACTTCAAGCATGTCTACAACTTTTTGCAGGGAAAAATGCTGCCACAACCAGCAAGAGGCTGCTTTCCAAGAGTTTGCTGAATCCCAAAGCACTGATTTTTATGCTACAGGAATATACAAACATCTCTTGTTGGCAAAAAATGTGTTGACTGTAATGGTTCCTATTTTGATTAACAAAGATGTGTTTCAGCCTGGTTACAATGATTTAAAATTCAGAGTCCAAAACCATAATTACTTTTGCACTGACCTAATATATACATTTATGACTACCATAGGCCCTGTAGAATTCAATAATACATAAACATTGGATTTAGAGCTGGTGAAGGACAATTTTTAAGTTGTGGTCTTTGTATAAGTGATTCAGCAAGAGTGGCATTTCCAACAGATCTAGGAAATATATCTTAACAGTGTAATGTTGTAGAAATAGTGCTGGAGCAGAATCGAGACAAAGATTTAATTCTGGTTTTGCCACTAATTTGGGGCCTTGAACTATTCTGCTTGACTTGTGGATCTCTATTTCATCACAAAATGAAATGGTTGGATTGGCTAATCTCTAACATTTTGTTCATCCTAAAAATCTGTTTCATCTCCTTTAAATGGATTAGGGGACAATCCTGGTAACTGCTTTCATCAAGAATTTGAATAAATTACTTCATATGTTTCTTGGAAGGTTTAACACCTTAGGGAAATAATCCCCATTAAGCACCTATAGGGTGGGTAGAAGAGGTCAGTTCAATTCAGTCACTCAGTTGTGTCCGACTCTTTGCAACCCCATGGACTGCAGCACGCCAGGCCTCCCTGTAGATCACCAACTCCTGGAGCTTACTCAAACTAACGTCCATCAGGTCGGTGATCGCATTTAACCATCTCATCCTCTGTTATCCTTTTCTCCTCCTGCCTTCAATCTTTCCCAGCATCAGGGTCTTTCCAATGAGTCAGTTCTTTGCATCAGGTGGCCAAAGTATTGGAATTTCAGCTTCAGCATCAGTCCTTCCAATGAATATTCAGGACTGGATTTCCTTTAGGATGGATTGGTTGGATTTCACTGCAGTCTAAGACACTCTCAAGAGTCTTCTCCAATACCACAGTTCAAAAGCATCAATTCTTCAGTGCTCAGCTTTCTTTATAGTCCAACTCTCACATCCATACATGACTACTGGAAAAACCATAGCTTTGACTAGATGGACCTTTGTTGGCAAAGTAATGTCTCTGCTTTTGAATATGCTGTATAGGTTGGTCACAGCTTTTCTTCCAAGGAGCAGCGTCTTTTAATTTCATGGCTGCAGTCACCAACTGAAGTGATTTTGGAGCCGAAGAAAAAGTCTGTCACTGTTTCCATTGTTTCCCCATCTATTTTCCATGAAGTGATGGGACCAGATGCCATGATCTTAGTTTTCTGAATGTTGAGTTTTAAGCTAACTTTTTCACTTGGAGACTCTTTCACTTTCATCAAGAGGCTCTTTAGTTCTTCACTTTCTGCCATAAGGGTGGTGTCATCTGCATATCTGAGGTTATTGATATTTCTCCTGGCAATCTTGATTCCAGCTTGTGCTTCATCCAGCCCGGCATTTCTCATGATGTACTCTGCATATAAGTTAAATAAGCACAGTGACAATATACAGCCTTGATGTACCCCTTTCCCAACCTGGAACCAGTCTGCTGTTCCATGTCTGATACTAAATGTTGCATCTTGACCTACATACAGATTTCTCAGGAGGCAGTTCAGGAGGTCTGGTATTCCCATCTCTTTAAGAACTTTCCACAGTTTGTTGTGATCCACACAGTCAAAGCCTTTGGCGTAGTTAATAAAGCAAAAGTAGATGTTTTTCTGGAACTCTTGCCTTTTTCAATGATCCAGCAGATGTTGGCAATTTCATCTCTGGTTCCTCTGCCTTTTCTAAATCCTGCTTGAACATCTGGAAGTTCATGGTTCACGTACTGTTGAAGCCTGGCTTGGAGAATTTTGAGCATTACTTTGCTAGCATATGTTATGAGTTTAATTGTGTTGTAGTTTGAACATTCCTTGGCATTGCCTTTCTTAAGGATTGGAATGAAAACTGACCTTTTCCAATCCTGTGGCCAATGCTGAGTTTTCCAGATTTGCTGGCATACTGAGTGCAGCACTTACACAGCACCATCTTTTAGGATTTGAAATAGCTCAACTGGAATTCCATCACCTCCACAAGCTTTATTCATATTTGCAGATAACTGGACTTTATGAAACTTTTAAAAATCTTTTATTGGAGTAGGTGAAAGGGTTAAAAGAAGGGGGAGATTTGGCTCTAGCATAAGTTTTCCCTCTCTGCCTTCCGGGTGAAATCTGTACAGTATTGGGGGGGGCAGGCAAGAGAAATGAGTGAGGCAAACCTCTTTACATAACTAATCATAGAACATCAATGGTGAAAAGATAATGTTTCACTGTTCAGGTTAAGTTTGGCTTTGTTCAGTGAGGATGGATTCAGCATAATTTCTGGGGCCAAATGCAAAATTTAAAAAAAGAAGAGAAAAAAAAAAAGCTAGTAAAGATACTGATACTAAACCTTTTCTTTTCTCTATGGTTCCTCCATCTCTCTTTGTCTCTCTACCCCTCCATTTTTCTTCGTATCCACCTATCAAGGTGCTTTTTATTTTCTCTTTAATGTCCCCTGGGATAGTCACAGGCCAAACACAGATCCTCACAGATGCCTAAGGGCCTCACCACACAACTTAGCTTTGAGTTCTACCTCCTGCAAGCTACAAGACCCATGTATTATGTTCTTTCTGAAGTTGGGGAAGTTAGTCTCTCCATCCCATGGGCCCTCTGGCGTTCTGGCTGAAGTTGGGAAAGTCAGTCTCTCCATCCCATGGGCCCTCTGGTAGATGGGTAACCCCCAAAGGATTGCAACTGCCAGGCAGGGATGCAGCTCACTACCTGGATTGAGGACTCACTTCCTGCCAAGGCACCTACCTAATGTGCTAGGCATGGCCAACCTAGGGAAAAAGATGCTGAAGGGCACATGTACTCAACTCAGATGACCCTGCTACATCTAGGCCTCCACCAGTGTGGGGTGTGCATGCTAAGTTGCTCCAGTTGTGTCCCTCTCTTTGTGACCCTATGGACTGTAGCCTGCCATGCTCCTCTGTCCATGGAATTCTCCAGGCAAGAATACTGGTTGCCATGCCCTCCTCCAGGGGAGGATCAAACCCACCTTTCTTATGTCTCCTGCACTGGCAGGCAGGTTCTTTACCACTAGCACCAGCTGGGAAGCCCAAACATTGGTAAATGACAACAATAGAACACACAGGCCTCTACCCACCAATGTGACCCAGTCAACATAGAGTGATGGCAAGATAGGAGCAGGGAGGATAAGGCTGTGCAGGGCCCAGGGCACAAAAGGGCAGAAGAGACAGCAGCCAAGAATGGTCCCTTGGATGCAATGGGAGGCTGGAGAATGCCAAAGCTGGGGCTTCAAGCCCTGGTGCAAGCTCCATTTTACCATCAGACTTAATTTACAAAGCATACATTTAAATATAAAAGTTAATAAGAATGTCAAGGAAGTGACCACAGAATATTAAACCTGAAACTCGAGGCTCCTCTGGCTATCAGCCTTATGCAACTGCACCGGTTACATTCTCATGAAGCTGGTCCAGGCCTCTGCTGATGGTGGTCTTTTCATGGGAGGTGAATATACTTTTTTGGGAAATGTTGAGCTTCATGTTTCATTATTAAGAATCCCTTCAGAGGGGCACAAATATCTTCCACTGGCCACCACAGTGGAACATGTCCCCACCTCCTCTTGAGTGGGACATCCCATCACTTGGCAGTTTCTGCTCTTCCACTAACCACTACGTTCCTTCATGTGAAGCCAAGGAACCACCATGTTCTTGCTTATGACCCTTCTAGGGCCATACCGCATTAGAACAAGCATAATACACACTTCAAGTCCCCCTGGAACAGATTCCTCCAAAAACTTTACTCCTTGAATTTTCTAGACTAAAACTGGGCATCAGTCTAGACGTTCTTGGTACACAACTTCCAAACTTCAAGAAATATACACCGAATTCTCCCACAAAATGAATCTGTCACAATTTACTGGCAACACCACAGTGAACCTTTAGATTTAATAGCATCACAAGCATCTATCTAAAAAACTAAGATGGCAGTCTCCCCTTCTTGTACCCCAATTTTTACATGATTTTCCTATAGACTCCTTCATTTTGATTCATGAGGGGAAGACATCTCTCTCAACTAGGGATGTAAGAGAAAAGTATCACTTAATCCTCATTCCCAAAACACTTCCATAACTTCTTCCTCTCCTCAATCACTTTCTTATACATACTGGGAAGAAGATGATGGGGTGATTGTTGTGGCAACAGGACCAGTTCTATCATGTTGTGAAAGGGGATCTGCCTCCCACCCCACTTCTGAAAGCTCACTGACTCCTCTCCTAGAACGTGGTATCATTTGTCACCTTTTATTTTCAGTTTTGAATCTTGGCCAAAATCCTAAGACACAGAGAAAAAATACCCAATCTGTTACAAAATTAAATCAATTACTTGATAAAATGGAACGTTTAACTAGTGACTTAAATGCTAAAAAGAAAAAATGCTCATTTCTTTGAACACTGATACCAAGTTGATGAAGGAGGTCAATACTTTACCCCTAAAATTAAAAATGATCTCAGATAAAGCTGGACATATGAAAGCAACTAAACAGGTAAAAGTTCATTAGATGAAAATATGCATATATATATATATATATAAAATCAGGATATGTTTTATATATATATATCCTAATTATTTTCTTTTATCACCTTCACTTTTTCTTCCATTTCAGTATTAGCTTGAGTCTGTTGCTGAAGTAACTGCTGCAATTGTTGGAAAGAAATGATGATACCCTTTAAAAAAGTATAAATATGATATATTAATTGAAAAAGTTTTAAGGCAGTAGGTATGTTTCTAAACTCACATTCTTAAAATATTTCTTCTAGTTTCTTATTCCAGTTTAATTTCAATGCCATAATAAGCAACATACTGAAATAAACTAATGGCACATTTATTAATATTTAATGCTTTGTATTATATGAGCTCTTACAAAGTACTATTTCTAAGAGTTCCTCAAATAATTAACAAAGTTTTTGAAATGGGCCATGGATTCTGAGACACTACTGAAAAATGCAAAGTATTCAAAACAAAACTATTGTTGGCTTTCTCCTCAAATAGTAAATATATTGCTACTAAAATGGCATAGTGCTAATGGGCGAGAATGGCCTGGTACGCATTCAGGATCAAACAGAGGAAAATCAGAAGAGAAAAAAAAAGAAACAGGAGAAATTTTATTTGTATATCTTTTTTTAAGAATATATTAATTATAAATATCAAATTCAAATGAGAATATAATGTCCTATTAAAGCATGCTATAAGCATAAATACATTTCAATAATTATCTGCTAAAGTACCAGCAGTCTAAACTAAGGAAAACAGTGATTTATATTTATATACTTTATTTATAAATTATTTTAGTGTAATCTTTTTCCAGCTTTATTGAGATATAATTGACATATGTGTAAGCTTAAAGTATAAAATATGATGATTTGATACACATATTTATTGTGATATAATTATCAAAATAAGGTTAACATCTCTATTACCACACATAATCCCCAACTTTTTTGTATGCGGGAGAACATTTAAGATCTACTTTCTGTAAAAAAATAAATAAGCTACAAGGATATATTGTACAGCACAAGGAATACAGTCAATATTTTATAACTTTAAATGTAGCATAATCTATAAAAATTTTGAATCACTGTTGCATAGTTAAAACTAATATAACGTTGTAAATCAACTAGACCTCAACTAAATAAATACTTTTAATATAAGAATATGTCTTCAAAGTCTCATTTAAAAAAAACTCCACTCTCAGCAACTTTAAAATATGACATCATGCTGCACATTACATACCTAGAACTAACTCATTTTACAACTGGAAGTTTGTACCTTTAGATGACCATCTCCTCATTTCTCCTCTGATTTGTTTTTTTGGCAGTACTTTACAGCATGTAGGATCTTAGGTTCCCAAACAGGGATCGAACCTTTACCCTTTGCATTAGAAGCATGGAGTCTTAACCACTGGAACATCAAGGAAGTCCCTGATTTATTTTTTAATGTGAATACAGGTTAGACTTGGTTTAAAAGGTACATATGTAATCCATTCAATATACACCAACTGAGTGTTTACTGAGTGCTAGGAATTGACCTAGGCATGATTCCATTTGTCGTTTATTTTCCACACTGTATTTGGTTTTCAGAATATTTACTGACTTCCAAAATATCTTAGGTTGCTTGCCTGTTTTTCTTCTTGAATACAGGTAATCTCTTCATTGATCTTCTTATTTAATTCCAATTCCTAAAAATTTGAATAATTTTAAAGTTAAGATACAAAATTCAGCAAATTATACATTCAATTCAGGACTTAACAAATTCAGGAGTATCATGACCTATTTTTACTCCAGAGTAGCAATGTTTGTCTACTGTTGAATTAATGATTCTAGTGAACTGAAGATGGTGTTAGATATTCAATACAGGCTGGTGCAAACTTATAAGTAGTGATAATGTTGAAGACAATAAAATTTCTCATCTCCAAAAGGTTTCCTGAAGATATCATTATGCCAGACGATTACCTGAAAGTGAAAGTGAAGCCACTCAGTCATGTCCAACTTTTTGCGACCCCATGGACTGTAACACTCCAGGCTCCTCCATCCAAGGGATTTTCCAGGCAAGAATACTGGAGTGGGTTGCCATTTCCTTCTCCAGGGGATCTTCTTGACCCAGGGATTAAATCTGGGTCTCCCACATTGCAGGCAGACTCTACTGCTGAGCCACCAGGGAGTATCACCTCTAAAAGGAATTGTAAAGTGAAAGTTGCTCAGTCGTATCCGACTCTTTGAGACCTCATGGACTATCCAATCCATGGAATTCTCCGGCCAAAATACGTGAGTGGGTAGCCTTTCCCTTCTCGAGGGGACCTTCCCAACCCAGGGATTGAACCCAGGTCTCCCAAATTGCAGGCGGATTCTTTACCAGCTGAGCCACAAGGGAAGCCCTGATTACCTGATACCATAGTAAAGTGAAAATAAAGTGGTTATAGATAAATTTTGTTGACAATGCCAAAAGGTATCTACCAATTTTTCAAAAATTCATGAAATCTTTCTTTACTATGTATATTAACTTTACAAAGAAGGAAAAATTTTGTATTATACTCCTCTTATTCAATTGTTTATATAATCTCACAAATTTTACAAAAGTTTTAATTTTATAAACAGGATATATTTAAATAAATACCTTTTTGAGTCTTTCTTCAAGTTCTTGAAATTTTTGTTCTTTAATTGTTAAATTGTTTTCTGCTCCCATCTTCTGTTGTTGACATGTGACTTTGGTCTTTATCAAGTCTGAGGTTACTTTTTTAAGTTCCTTAACATAAAAAACATCAAACAGAGAATTCAGTATAGATATTTCATTAAAGCAAGGCACTTTTCTGACAGTTTTAAAGTTCATTTTAAACCTATTCTACTACAGTCCATGGGGTTGCAAAGAGTCGGACACGATTGAGTGACTAAGACTGGCCCATTAAGGTCTATTTTCCCTACTTTCCTTGCAAGATAATTAGCCAACGTGGTAATGCTGTCTGTGGTTACAGAATAGGCAAACACAATGACACAAAGCTAGAATGCATGATCTTTGTTCTTAAAAAGAATACACTAACTAAATGAACTAATCAAACAGAAGTAGGGTGTTTTCCCTGATGACTTATTCAACAAAAATCTCCTAAGATAAAAGATTATCAATTCGCAAGTTATTAGCAGCTAATAAGAAAAAATTATTTAAGAAATAATTATAATATAATGCGATGAGTGTTTTAACAGGAAAAGTTTAGGAAAGTACAGAAGTTTAAAGGATGAAACAGTTTGGATGAGGGCATCAAGAAGGCATTACACAGGACAGTGGTATTTAAACTGAGTCTGTAAAGATAAATTTTTGAAGAGGACAAAAAATGAGTAGATATTCCAGGCAAAAACATTCAGAAAAGTACAGAAACATGAAAGGGCATGGTATTTTTCAAGGAAACAGAACTAATATGATATGACCAGAACTAGTATGTCATGGGTAAGAGGGAGGAATTTAAGACACTTGCTCCTTGGAAAGAAAGCTTTGACAAACCTACACAGTGTATTAAAAAGCAGAAACATTACTTTGTCGACAAAGGTCCATATAGTCAAAACAATGGTTTTTTTTCCAGTAGTCATGTATGTGAGAGCTGGACCATAAAGAAGGCGGAGTGCTGAAGAATTAATGCTTCTGAATTGTGGTGCTGGAAAAGAGTCCCTTGGACAGCAAGGAGATCAAATCAGTCAATTCTAAAGGAAATCAACACTAAATATTCAGTGGAAAGACTGCTGCTGATGCTCCAATACTTTGGCCATATGATGCAAAGAGCTGATTCACTGGAAAAGACCCTGATGCTGGGAAAGATTGAGGGCGAGAGGAAAAGGGGGCAACAGAGGATGAGATGGTTAGATAGCATCACCAACTCAATGGACATGAATTTGAGCAAACTCTGGGAAATAGTGAAGGACAAGGGAAACTGGTGAGCTACAGGCCATGGGATAGCAAGAAGTCGGACATGAACTAGTATCTGAACAGAAAGTTTTGACTAGAAATTTGGCAAAATTCAAGTATCAAAAGATTTGTAGGCCAAGCTAAAGAGTTCTAATTTTATCTTACAGACAATGAGGAATTAACCACTGGAGGATTTTGGTTAAGAGAATGACATAATAAGATGTGCCTTTTAGAAAAATAACTCTGGCATCATTACAGAGGACAGAATTTATGGGGATGTAAAAGAAGTCTACATTGTGCATGTTCATGGAGTTTAACAGACACATCTGAATACATTTAAATCCAGAAATACCAACTTCTGAGGGGGTATGTATTCTATAGTACTGCTGTTTTGTTCAAGGATCTGATTTTCTTGATTACACAGCATCATAACCAGAGATCAAATTGCCAACATCTGTTGGATCATAGAAAAAGCAAAAGAATTCCAGAAAAACATCAACTCCTGCTTCATTGACTACACTAAAGCCTTTGACCGTGTGAATCACAACAAACTGGAAAATTCTGAAAGAGATGGGAATACCAAACCACCTGACCTGCCTCCTGAGAAACCTGTATGCAGGTCAAGAAGCAACAGTTAAAACCAGACATGGAACAATGAACTCGTTCCAAATTGGGAAAGGAGTATGTCAAGGCTGTATACTGTCACCCTGATTATTTAACTTCTATGCAGAGTACATCATATGAAATGCTGGGCTGGATGAAACACAAGCTGGAATGAAGATTACCAGGAGAAATATCAATAACCTCAGATATGCAGATGACACAACCCTTATGGCAGAAAGTGAAGAGAAACCAAAGAATCTCTTGATGAAAGTGAGAGAGGAGAGTGAAAAAGTTGGCTTAAAACTCAACATTCAAAAAACTAAGATCATGGTATCTGGTCCCATCACTTCATGGCAAATAGATGGGGAAATAATGGAAACAGTGACAGACTTTATTTTCTTGGGCTCCAAAATCACTGCGGATAGTGACAGCAGCCATAAAATTAAAAGATGCTTGCTCCTTGGAAGAAAAGCTGTGACAAACCTAGACAGCATATTATAAAGCAGAGGCATTATTTTGCCAACAAAGGTCTGTCTACTCAAAGCTATGGTTTTTCCAGTAATCATGTATGGATGTAAGAGTTGGACTATAAGGAAAGCTGAACACAGAAGAACTGATGCTTTTGATCTGTGGTGTTGGAGAAGACTCTTGAGAGTCCCTTGGACTACAAGGAGATCAAACCAGTCAATCCTCAAAGAAATCAACCCTGAATATTCATTAGAAGGACTAATGCTGAAGCTCCAGCACTTTGGCATCTGATGCAAAGAACTGACTCATTAGAAAAGACCCTGATGGTAGGAAAGACTGAAGGCAGGAGGAGAAGGGGATGACAGAGAATGAGATGGTTGGATGGCATCACCAACTCAATGGACATGAGTTTAAGCAAGCTCCAGGAGTTGGTGATGGACAGGGAAGCCTGGTGTGCTACAGTCCATGGGGTCACAAAGAGTTGGACACAGCTGAGTGACTGAACTCCCTTTGAGCTTTGAAAGCCCCCAACAGAAGCCAGAAATGCCAGATACTAGCTTCAGAAACATGAGATCAGGTGCTGCTAATCAGAAACACCTATCTTGGATACTGGATCAGGAACTAGTTGGTAGATAGCAGAGGCCATGCTAGTCATGTCAAGCCTCCATGAACAACAGTGATACTCCTGTAGCAGTAGCAGTATCCACTATGGTCAACAGTGATGGTATAAGCAGTGTAAAACAGCTTAGTGGCAGAAGTTGGTTTCATGCTATGGTTCTGGATATACATTCCCTGGCTGTCGACGGTTTTCCAAGTCTGAGATGAACAACATCCAAATTTCTTTGCTGAAAAAAATCATCTTACATTTAAAAATCTTGATTAGTACATTTCAATTTTTAAAAACTGAAATTGGTTCATTAGGGTGATGAAATTATAGGAAATTTTTATTTTCTTCATTTTGTTTTTTAAGCATTTTCTCTTTTTTTCTAAAATAAACACATTTCTCACGTATCAGTTTTTGAATAGTATGTAAAGCTATTGAAACAGGTGCAATCACTTCACTTTTAGTAAGAGGAAAGATGACAAATGACTGAGTTCTAAAAAAGTCCAAGATTCATGGATTAAATAAGCTGCTAATATAGAAACCTGAAGTCAACTGTGGGAAGAGTGAAACCAAGAAAGTGTGGTATCAAGGAAGCTGAAAAAGGAGTTAGCAGAAAACTGGGCTCTCAATACCTCCAGAATTCTGTAAGTTACCGCCTTAGCCACCTAGACAGAAACTCACCTGATTAAACCTCTTTGGGTTTAGTCCAAAATCCAGGAGAAAAAATTCATTGTTCTCAGTTCACATTTCCCCTTTAGATATGTATACTGCATAAAATGACTGCTAAAGTAACCACATGGGTCAAGAGATAGGGCTTTATTCTCCTATCTCCAAGAAGCAGGCAGACAAAATTATGCACTAAGAGAACAATCAGCATGTACTGAATAAGGAAAGAAGTTTAAATGAAGCTGGTGAGCCTAGAAGAGTAAGTAGTATACTGGATATCCTGCATTTGTGCCTGCTGATTCATTTTCCACTCTTTATGACCTGTGCGGCTGCCATCTGTAGATACCGCAAGCAAGTTCCCTTCCCTCTGCCTTTGTTGGGTTCAAACTCTGGGAGGCACCAGTAATCAGTATGCTAGGAAGACAGAGTGATGAGGTATTTTTCCCAGCTCCCTCCCTACATGACCACAAACTGGCAACAGCTCTGTACCTTTACCAAAGGCCACAGCTTCTGATTTGCAGCTTTCTTCGATAGCTTTACCTATAGCTCTCTCCAGGTTCCAGGATCTGCTTCCCTCCCTGTAACCACCAGGTCTAGGTGGTGTAATCATTCCCCAACTGCTTCTATCCCTTGTGGGCTTCCCTTAACCCCACCTACAATTTTGTAAATGGCTCTTCCATCAGACTTCTCTCAATTTCCCATTCCAGTGTGCCATGTTTCCTGACTCAATCCCATTTAATACAAGTAAATTGAAAGAAGGCACTTCAAGTTGCTGTAGGGAACATGAAGAAGAAAAAGGCAAAAAGACAGGGAAAATTAAGAATTATGATAATGGCAACAAAGATTTTTAGATTACAAAGAATGAAAATGCTTATTAGGAAGTAGTAGGAAACAGTGTTGGGACCAGATCATGGAAGTTCTGGAAAGCTAATTTTAAGAAGTTTAAGACTAAATCAACACATTGTATACCATAAGCTTAAATAATGTTGTATGTCAATTGTATCTCAATAGGCTGGAAAAAAGTTTGGGACTTGATTTGAAAGACAAAGGAGAACTATTCAATTTAAAACTCTTTCCACATGTGCTAAGTAGATGTGTCAGGCATATACAGGCAATGAATTAAAAGAATAACAGTAAAATTAGTCTGGCAGAAAGAGTGAACAAAAACTGAAGGAAAGAACACTGGCTAAGAGGTATTTTATTAATCCAGGAATGAGATGATGGCTGTCTATACTACTAGAAAATGGATAATGAAAATATGAGACATTCTGAAGGAAGATATAATCAAGCAGACAGAGGAAATGAAGGAAAAAGATTATTTCAAACTTTCTAAATGAACCGAGAATAGGAAACTATGAAATGTGAAAAAGAGAAGCATGAAAATGAAAAGAAAATGAAAAAGGTGCTTCACTGATGAAACATGAAAAATCTATTAAAGATAAGGAAGAGATGGATGATATTCTGAGATTGACTCTTCAGTTCAGTTCAGTCGCTTAGTTGTGTCCGACTCTTTGCGACCCCATGGACTGGAGCACGCCAGGCCTCCCTGTCCATCACCAACTCCCAGAGTTCACTCAAACTCATGTCCATGGAGTAGGTGATGCCATCCAGCGATTTCATGCTCTGTTGTCCCCTTCTCCTCCCACCTTCAATCTTTCCCAGCATCAGGGTCTTTTCAGATGAGTCTGTTCTTCACATCAGATGGCCAAAGTATTGGAATCTTATCTTCAGCATCAGTTCTTCCAATGAATATTCAGGACTGATTTCCTTTAGGATTGACTGGTTTGATCGCCCTGTAATCCAGGGGACTTTCAAGTGTCTTCTCCAATACCATAGTTCACAAGCATCAATTTTGAACTTTCTTAAGAGACTGACTCTTAAGAAAGCCAAAAGGCACAAATCACTAAAATCACAGGATGTTATCATTCTAAAAGAAAATTAATTCATTATTTTTCAAATTATAAAAGGTCATAGCCGGGAGAAATATCAATAATCTCAGATATGCAGATGATACCATCCTTATGGCAGAAAATGAAGAGGAGCTAAAAAGCCTCTTGATGAAAGTGAAAGAGGAGAGTGAAAAAGTTGGCTTAAAGCTCAACATTCAGAAAACGAAGATCATGGCATCTGGTCCCATCACTTCATGGCAAATAGATGGGGAAACAGTGGAAACAGTGTCAGACTTTATTTTTGGGGGCTCCAAAATCACTGCAGATGGTGACTGCAGCCATGAAATTAAAAGACGCTTACTCCTTGGAAGAAAAGTTATGACCAACCTAGATAGTATATTCAAAAGCAGAGACATTACTTTGCCGACTAAGGTCCGTCTAGTCAAGGCTATGGTTTTTCCTGTGGTCATGTATGGATGTGAGAGTTGGACTGTGAAGAAGGCTGAGCGCCAAAGAATTGATGCGTTTGAACTGTGGTGTTGGAGAAGACTCTTGAGGGTCCCCTGGACTGCAAGGAGATCCAACCAGTCCATTCTGAAGGAGATCAACCCTGGGATTTCTTTGGAAGGAATGATGCTAAAGCTGAAGCTCCAGTACTTTGGACACCTCATGCGAAGAGCTGACTCATTGGAAAAGACTCTGATGCTGGGAGAGATTGAGGGCAGGAGGAGAAGGGGACGACCCAGGATGAGATGGCTGGATGGCATCACAGACTCGATGGAAGTGAGTCTGAGTGAACTCCTGGAGATGGTGATGGACAGGGAGGCCTGGCGTGCTGCGATTCATGGGGTCGCAAAGAGTCGGACACGACTGAGTGACTGAACTGAACTGAACTGATGATAAATTCCCTAAAAAAAAAGTTTCAATGTATCAGTGATGAGTTACCTTTATAAGCAGCAAGATGGTTTCCTTTGAAAGGAGAGTTGTATAAATTTTTTTTAGCGGGGATAAATTTTTTTTAGCGGGGGTGGGGGGGCAGGGTCAGAGGAGGAAGGATGGGAAGAATGAAGAATCAAAGGCTGGGTGACCCTGAAACTACAGTAAGTCATAAAAGGAGATGACCTGCAGGCAGCTGAAAATATAGAACTGCAGATTAAAAGAAATGTGGGCTGGAAATATAGATATGAAGTCATCTACATAAAGTGAATGATTGGATTAAGGAGGATGAGCTAATTGAAAAAAAGAAAGATGTTATGACAGAGCTTTGGATGAACTGGGGAGAAAAATAGGACAATTAGGGAGCCAGAAGAATTTACTTGTACCCAAAGACCCTTAATGTATCACAAATAATTAAAATCAATAGATTTTGTATTTTAAATATCATTTTGTATAAAATACAATATTCTCTAATGAAAAACATGAATTAGTATCAGGATGCTTGGGTTATACCTATCAGAAAACCATACTTAAACCATTAAATGATAAGAAAATTTATTCTGTAGCAAGAGGTAATTTAGGAATTGCACAGCAACTCACTGCATAGTCTCTTCGTGGAGCGCCTGCTAAAGAGTAAGGATATTTTTTCTTTGAACCACCTCCCCCAGGCCAGAATTAGATCACATGCTCATTCCTGAACCAAATACTGGCAGGAAGATTAGAGATGATATTAATTAGCTTAAAGACAGACTGATCATATGAGACACACTGGACAGTGAGGAATTATCACAACATCTACTACGTGAAGAATTTCAACTAACTAACATTATAAAATTCATAGGTTGTTTAGAATATTATTGACTACAAACAGTATATGGTACAAAGTGAGGATAAACAGAGACACTTTTTTACATGCTATTTGTAACTGAGTAATTCACCTAACTGTTGGATCCAGTTAGTGGTTTTTAAATTGTGCTCCAAGAAGTCCTAGAGGTTTCATGGCCCCCCTCCATAGCTGCTGATAGAGAAGAAAGAGTCAACATGCATGGCTCCAGTGTTCTTTTAATTCTGCCTTCAAGCACAAATAGTTCTACTTTGTTTTAATACTGAGCCTCCAAATCTTTAATGGAAGGTTCTACAATTCAAAGAAAGATTAAAAACCAATAAATCAGATGATCTCTATGATTCCATGAAATTTAGACATGATATGAAGAAGACAAATAGAAGATATGAAGAAGAGAATTAGTCATTGAAGAAACAGAATATAATTCAAGCATGAAGGGAGAAAAAGCAATTAATAAGTTGGAAGAAATTTCACACTTTCCTATCCAGAAAAAAGTTTATCAGATGAAGCTATGTTTCAGTTGTCTTGAAAGTCAACACAAATAACCCTTTATAGTTTTGGTGCAGAAAAACCAAATCCATCAAAATTTGCCTTAATTTTAACCTAATTTCACTTGCATGTAACAATAATCCCATAAACTTCTACAGCATGATAAACTTTCTGAAGTGCCTTTCCATATATTATTTTATATTTGTTATAAGGGACTTCCCAGGTAGCTCAGTGGTAAAGGATCTGCCTGCCAGTGCAGGAGACATAAGAGACACAGGTTCAATCCCTGGGTTGGGAAGATCCCCTGGAGAAGGAAATGGAAACCCACTCCAGTTTTCTTGCCCAGGAAATCCCATGGACAGAGGAGCTTGGCAGGTTACAGTGCTTGGGGTCCCAAGAGTCAGACACAATTTAGAGACTAAACCACCACCAAGGTGAATTCAAGGGGTTCTATGATTATTTTCTCTACTTTTAAAATAAAGTGGTCTGAAATCCTAATGGTAGTAGGAATGAACTACCTCGAGGAAAGGTACCACGTTTCATACTTATCCCATAGCACCTTAATACATTCAGGGATCTAAGAGGTACTAAAAACTTTTAATGAACATAAGAAGAAAAGAATGATGAACATGATATGAAATAAATGTGACTCATCTTTGCCTAAAATAAGATTTGATGAAATCAAAGGTGATTTATTCAGGATAAAGCAAATGGCAATAAAAAATAAATAAAATACTTGGTGAGAACAGTCAATGCCAGCCAAACAGATAGTAGTTAGTGGCACGATAGTAGTTCATAGCCAATTTGTAAAACTGCATAGAAAGTGGTATGTATAGTATAGTGCTAATTATATAGTATACAGGAAAGTACAATGCTAAGGGTTTAATCACTGAACCAGATGGCTTATTCTAATCAAGGAAATAACCACAACCCTGTAGACAACCATGTGACAGACAGATGCTCCTCATTTTAATGTGAGCAGATTACTACAGATTACTACAAGTTCCTTACCAATAATAAAAAATAAAGCTTAGTAGTTGGTGAGTCACTGGCATTATGTTAACTTTAGAAGAACAACATATTTGGGGCCAGAACCTTAACTGACTTAATTAACAACTGTAAACTTGTGAGACTAATATGGGTTAATTCTACATTATAAATTCAGATCCAAGTATATTCTAGAAAACAATTAAGACAATATAAAAAAACATTATTCTAGTTCATAAGCTAAATGGTCTTTGACTCAACCAACTTATTGAATAAAAGAATTTATTGCTTTTAATATATCCATCCTGGATAAATATTCAAAAACATGAGTTAACAGTTAAATTGACTCTAGGTACTAAAGAATACAAAAATAAAGACAGTCAATTCAGCAATTAATTAAACTTTTTAAAACTTTTGGAGACTAAGGGAAAGCATCTGTTAGAAGACCTCAAAATTTTAATCTAAATTTGACTAATATTTGTGTTGTTACTTGGAATTTAGTCAAACACCACCCAATTAATAAAAAAAAGTCTTATATGCTAAATTGATTTTTTTAAAGACACAGTGATATTAGGTTTAAAATAATGTACATTTTTATTTACACATGATGTTCTAAATCTTTGCTTTCAAGCTGCTTTTTTTGTGCACTAAAATGATTTTTAAAAGAAAACTTGCAACCATTTTTCTTTAATTTTTTATATTGGGTTTTCTTAGAGCAAGATACACCTATATGAAGTAAACAACTTAGAAATTAATTAGATGGCTTGTTTTATACTAATGTTCTGTTCTAAAGACTCATTCCTAACATACAAAGCCTTATTGACAAAAATATAATTAAACTAAGATATATGGCTAAAACTTATATTCAGATATAGTATCTTACAATTCTGGAAATTAAATTGGTTGGTTTTCTAGAAGTTTTTCTTCTGTCAAGGTTACAAAGTGGAACAAACTTCTATGTCTTTCTACATTTTTCAACAACTGAAATCATTAACTGTTGTAATCAGCGAAGTTCTATAGAAGATACTCTGAAATATATCAATTCTTTTATAATAATTATTATGAAACAATAGGGAAGTGGGAAGGGAGAGGGAAGGAGAAAAAAATCCAGTATGCAACTGACGAAAGTAGAAACTCATCATTTCTTATGTCTTTGTTTTTTTCTTATAATTACTTAATCTTAAGAGCATATTAAATTAAAATCAGAAATCTTTCAGAAATGATTTTCCACTGAAAATATGCTTTTGATTTTATAGCCCTTATAGCTTTTAAATGTCCTGAACTTTTAGTACATTGTCTGTTTTCTACCCATTTTATTCAAAGCTGTTAGTGCAGCAAATAAACAGCACATGCTTTGATCTTATTAAATTACAACTTATAGTTCCTAGAGTCATAAATATCATGCCCTTTTCTCCTTTACCCCTCCTCTTCTGGTATGAGGTAGTCTGTTAAATATCACTATCTCCTTGAGTGCTCTGACGTTTACTCAGACAAACAGCAGAGGTTATGAATGCAGCACACAGATAGTATCAGGAATCCTTCATGACTGCCATAACGGTGAACCCAGCATTCGGAACTGTAATACTTAGTTTTATCTAACAACTAAGTTTGGTCTGTTTAACTTTGCTCCACACACAAAAAAAGAATTCCACCTTATCACAAACCAATAACTGTCCTGGACAAAATCAAACAACAGCATAAAAGAAAAATAAAAATTAACTCTGGAAAAATTAATGATTAAAAGTTTTAAATGAGTAATCTAAAAAAATGTTTTTAATACTAGGCTTGATTAGCCTCTAAAGAAGAAAAACAGAAAAAAAGTTTTATTAAAGTTAAAAATCAAGACTACACTAAGAAACACAAAATTCTTATACCGAGGATGTCTGAAATATTAAAAACTATCTGTTAAAATACATTAATAAATTCTTATCCTTTCAGCTATTTGAATATGGAACTCTCAAAGGTAATAACATTCCCACTTTACCCTTCTATCAAATCTCTCTTTCAAGAACTATTTAGCAGCATGATTACCGACTTAATGCTTTCTACAGTGACACAGGCCACCGTCACATGACACATCAGTATACTTAGGCAGCCCTGAACAAGGTGGCAAGATCTGGGAAAAGGGGGCAAGTGTGCTCAGGAGCAGCACTATTCTACTCATGTATACAGACATTCTTTACTCTTTTCACATAAATCCAGCAAGGGAAACTCTCCATGGATTTACATAGACCTCCACTCCTTTTATAGGTCGGTCTTAAACTATTCATTAGAAATACAATAGTCTAGAAGGAAATGGCAACCCACTCCAGTACTCTTGCCTGGAGAATCCCACGGACAGAGGAGCCTGGTGGGCTACAGTCCATAGGGTCGCAAAGAGTTGGACACAACTGAGTGACTAAATAACAAACAATAACATTACAACGAAATATTTGTTCTCATTTAACGAAAAATACATAAATTAGTAGAGAACTTTATGAGGTATAATATTTTCATATAATGCAAATACTAATTGAATAGAGGCACATATGACTCTTTTAATATAATTACCAAATTAATGATTTAATCATTTAGGACAACAGTAACAGTGTCAAACAAAAAAATAAACTAAAGCAATATCACTAAAAATGTGTTTATTCACAACTATTCAGTCAGTATTGTTTATATTTCCATTCAAAGTTTGTATTGATAAAAATGAACGGCCCAGGGAGGAAGGTTCAAAAGGGAGGGGATATATGTATACCTGTGGCAGATTCATGCTGAGGTTTGACAGAAAACAACAACATTCTGTAAAGCAATTATCCTTCAATTAAAAAATAAATTAATTTAAAAAAGGAAAAAAAAGAATCAGAGTATTTTAGCATATAAAAAAATGAACGGTCCATTTAACAATTCTGATTTGAAATGACAAGACAAAATTTTCAAATTACAGCTTTTTCTCCCTATATTAAAAGAGCCATCTTTAGTATTCTTAAATGTGACTGAAAAGAAATATTCTTTACATATAAATTGTCCTCTTAGGTAGTTTGTTGGATAGACATAAGACTTTTAAGGGCTAGAGACACATGCTTATTACCATTCTAACATTCTGTACTGGGCTACTTCTATGATCTTACTTCTGGTCCCTGGATAAAAGTCCAGGGAATATGAAACCAACTTATGGGCAGTTATACAATCAAGTCAGGAAGATCTTCTAGAGAAGGGAATGGCTACCCACTCCAGTAGTCTTGCCTGGAGAATTCCATGGAAGAGGAGCCTGGCAGGCTATAATCCATGGGATGGCAAAGAATCGGACACGACTGAGAGACTAACACTTTCACTTTTTTTATATATAAGAACAAGACTAGATACACTAGTGTTACAAATATTAACGGTCTTTGTAATATTTGCTTAGCATTTAGAAGTCACATTAATCTTTAGGCCAAGTGGTCCTGCTTTCTTTGAAATGATACTAAAAGATAAAGCAGTAAAATTTCCTGATTTCTTGAATTATGCACTAAAGTATATGTCATTCATCTGGTAGCACAAACATTCTCAAAACTTAAGCCTGTGTCTCTATAAAAAAAATTATCTTTATATTTTTAATTTTGGTAAAATTACAGTTTAAAAGTTTTCCAGTTTCTCTCCAGCATGTAAGAAGCTTAGTTACAAGTTTCCACTTGATTCTACCACACGTAAAAAGCTGAGCAAACTGAAAATCAACAACTCCTCTTACATCTGCTAAAGAAATGAGGTCATAAGACAAACTGCTGCCTCAAAAATCAGAGGAACGGAGGGGTGATTATAGAAAATCATAAACAGAAACCTTCACAGGCACCAATGCCAAGGTAGGAAAAACTGAACTGTAATTGACTAATTCCTGGAGGCTTAGACAATTCTGGGAGTTAAAAAATTCAGCAGGACACACTCATGGGGGCCCTCAAACTTTTGTGACATTTTATCTCAAGGTCCTCTCACAGTGAATATCAGTGAAAAACTCATCCTGCTAGAAGCAGGAGGAAAAGGAACCATTCTGAAATATACCAACTCATTCTGTTCTTATCAACAAGTCCTGCCTTTATGAGAAACTATTTGACCTGAATATAAACTACCTGAGGGAAGAGTAATATCCAACTCTCCAACCATCCTGTACAATATGAGGTGGGTGGGCAGGGACTGAGAAGCACTGGTGAAATTCACAATCCAAGGGCAACAGGGCCATCTGATCATAAGACACCTGTCTCCCCACCTTTATATTACTACAGGCCTATTAACTGCAATTCCTTTCACCCAGTATATCATGTCTGTCTTCCAACAAAGAAGACATGCCTTTTAATAAAGGCAAAAAACAAAGTTTGCAGAGACTAAACAAGCTTCAAATCCAGAGTCAGATACTGCAGGAATTTAAAACTATTAGACTTGGAATTTTTTAAAAACTATGATTAATATGCTAAAAGCTTCAATAGAAAAAACAGACAGAACATGAGAAAATAGATGGTTAATGTAAAGAGAGGATGTAAATTCTAAAGAATCAAAAAGAAGTGCTTCAGATCAAAAACACTGCAATAGAAATGAAGAATGCCTTTGTTGGTCTCAATAGTAGATTGGACATGGCTGAGTAAATAACCTCTCAGCTTGAGGATATGACAACAGAAATCCCCAAACTGAAAAATAAAAATAAAAAGACTGAAAAAGGCGTAAGAGAACATCCATCAGTTGAGGGTCACATAGGCAAATGATAACACATGCATAATGGGAATACCAGAAGGAGAAGAAGACAAGGAAAAGAAGCAATATTTGAAATACTGATGATTGACTTTCCCCAAATTAATGTCACACACCAAACCACAATGCAAGAAACTCAGAGAACACCAAGAAGAAAATGTGACCAAAAAATTAAAGCCAGGTACATCATATTCAAACTTCAGAAAATCACAGACATTTAAATGTCACTTAGTGATTGCGCCAAAGGATTTTCTGAGTGTCAGTAAAGACAGGTACTTAATTCTCTCAGGGATAAGGAGGTGGTCCAAAGTGGTATTATTCCATTTAGGGCTTTGAAAAGATTAGGAGAAGGAAATAAGAGGTCATGCTCAGTAAAAAGAAAAAGGCCTTGCCTAACTTCTCTTTCCTCTCATACCATTCTCCCCTTGTATCAGAGGAGATATTTTTAGTTGCAAATAATGGAAAATTAAACTAGTCCTAATGAAACTGGTTTAAAAAAATAACAGGGATTCATTGGCTCACAAAACTGAAAGTCTAGAGGCAGGGCAAATATAGGGTTGATCCATTCAGGAACTCATAAATGTCATCAAAGAACAAGTTTCTTTACATCACAGAAATCTGGCATCCATATCTTCAGGTTGCTCCTTTTTAGCTTCTCATGATTCTATGACTGCTGGCCCCAGTAGGGGTTATATTCTTCCTGGTTTATAACCACTGGCTAAGGTCATTTATCTATTCCTGAACCAATGATTGTGGCTAGAGTAATGAAATATGTTTATGGCTTTCTGCCAATTTAGGGTTCCTCTCTCAAGTTGGAGGCATCAAAACAAGAATCTGTGTAAGTTTAGGAAGGACAAACGGGATATTGATGCTCAGTAAGCAACCAATAAATATCCAGTGCACTCCTTCACTCAAAGTGCTCCAGCCATATCAGACTTTTTCTAGTTCCTTAAATATACTAAACTCTTCCCCTTATCAAGGCTTTTGCCGTTCCTTTGCCTGAACTATTAATCTCTTCCCCTCCCCACCACTTTACCTCCAGTGTAATAAAGTCACCTATGAAAATATCATCACATCCTTTATTTTTCTTCATATCAGTTACAACAATTTTATATTATTTTATCTGTGTGACTGTTTTATATATAACTCCTCCATTGGACTATAACTCAACAAAGCAGGAACATGTTTATTTTCTTCATATCTGTATCCTCAGTGCCATATAGTACCTGGCACATAGAGCTACTCAAATATTGAATGAATGACTGGTGCTAATGAGATTAACATATAGCAAATGCTTATTGATAATACATGTCACCATAAAAATGTTTGCCACTAGTCATGAGTCAAAGAAACAATATTTTGAGTGGGTTAGAACAAATTCATTCATTACACTTATTGAAATCTTAACTCAAAGTTTATAAATCTGTATTTAAAACATTTTATCTTTCTACAAATGAAACTATCCAACTTTTCTGATATTATTTTATAAAACTAATTATGTTAGGTCAATTTTTATATAATACAAAAAATTATATCAATCATACCTTCTTTAAACTGTGTATCTCAGATTCTTGCTTTTTATTTAAAGCCAAAAGTCTTTTGTTTAACTGTATTGCTTCCTGTACTGTAACATGAAAGACACTTAGGAAAACGTTATTTCAATGTACATTTTAAGGAAATACTATTAACATGGACAAGGAAAATGACCTCAATGAAATATATAGTTATTGCTGAATTTAATAATGTTAATTAAACTGCCATTTACTATTATCAGTATCAAATAAATTCAATTTATTCATTATAAATAAGTCCATTTAAACATTTTCTATCAAATACGTAAGTTTAAGTAAGATGGAACCTACCATTTTGTTCTAACTTTTCATGATTCTCTTTTACCAATCCAAATTGACCTGTTATTATAGTATAGTATTTCTCAATTTCATTCAGTTGCTTCTGATGATCTTCTTTAGCCAGAAGATGTAACTGGACTTTCTGTTCCTATTTTGAAGAGTTATTTTAAATGTTCTACATATATACGACATACATACATATATACACACATTTATTAGACATATATAGAAATTAATCATTTTTAATAACTATTGTTATTAACATAAATATGTCATGAAAAAGTCCCTGAGTATACCTTAGAGAGAAAATGTTAGTTAACAGATATTTCTAAATCTAGGTAAAATTAAAGCATTTTTTTTCTATAACAAAAGTCACTTAAAATTTTATTTATTTCCCTTGTTTATAATATTTTTAAAAAATCAGTTGGTTGTTTATAGAAAAGTTTATTAGTCCAGTACAGCACTAAGCAAAGTGAGGCGAATATTATTAAAGCAATACGTTTGACAATTTAGGAAATAAATTTTTCTCTAAATTTGCTGGCATAATCATAATATGCATTATCAAAACTCAGATAATTTTTTTGAAATTAATTTTAAATACAGCACCTTCTCACTGTGTTAAAAATGGAATCATAAAAACAATATCTATTAGTGACAGGGAGACAATATAATATAGCAGAAAGTTAACTTAAGCTGGGAGACATAGTTGGTAAAAACTGGACTCTATGTATCAATATAATATAACGTGGGCCTTCACGGCTTTCAACTAAAGGAGCCTGTCTTTCCATACTTAGAAAAATGACTTAAAGTTTTTAAAAGAAATATTATGTTAACAGAATCAGTAACACTCTTTAAAAGTTTTTTATTTTGGCATTAGCAGAATCATTGATTGGCTTCGTAACTTTCATTCATTTCTGCCACATGCTTTCCTTTCTATTGAGAGATGAAAAACAAAGAACAATGTAGGCCCATCAACAAGTACTCAGTAATTACTTTCTGAGTGAACTGTTATCTCATACAGTTCCAACAATGACAATTTGTTAGATTTACCTAGCCAGTGTTTATTTCCTTTACACAAAAGTAACACAATTTGAAGTATTTATTTGAAATACTTCTTCATTACAATCTGGTAGGACTAAAATTCACAGGGTCCTATACCTCCCTAGTAAAGTGTAGGGCATATTACCCCAAATAAACCAACTGATTTCTACTTTATTGGAATTTCAATTGTGAGCAAAAGAGACCTTAAAACTAAAGAAGTTCACTGGTGACCCTATCCAGACTGATATGAGACCTCTGTTCTGGGTTCCTACATCCTGCTTCACAAACTCTGGTATTAAGCTAGTCCCTGTTCATTTTCAAAACTATTCCTGACTCTCTGATTGTGTCTCTGCTAAATTTCCTTTTGCATAAGTTAAACAGAGCCATTTTATACTGCTTAACACCAAAAAACAGGCAGTATAGTAAAGTGGTCAAAAGATAGTCTGCCTATGTTTAAATCTTGCCTTTGTAATTTAGTTGCTATGTGACTTGGGAAAATAATCTACCCTGTCTTTAAAATAGATTATAACAGCATCTCCCTCATAGAGTTGTGAAGATAACACAAATTATTAATAATACATACAGAACACTAAAACAAGAGCCTGTTACATAACACGTACAGTATAATGTTTTGCTATTATTATTCCTTAAATGATAAAGGCTCCTTCAATAGAATAATTAGTTTTTATTTGGAATAAGAATAACCCTCTTAATATTAAAGGAATATAGTTATAATTTAAGTTGTACCTAACTATATTAACTTGGCAAATCTGGTGAACATCTTTACAAAGTTTTTTTTTTTAATGATTTTAAGCAAAATGATAAGCTGGCAATGTTTCTAAAAGATCAGTTAAATTTTTTTCATGTACTTCTATGGGCTTTTCAAATTCACTACTTAAGTCATTTGAATTAAGCATGCAGGGTCATAAATTCAAACAAATTGACAAGTACACTTACTCCTGAGATCCTATGCTTACCTGTTCAGTCACTTCAGTCGTGTCTGACTCTTTGCGATCCCATGGACTGTAGCCTGCCAGGCTCCTCTGTCCATAGGATTTCCCAGGCAAGAATACTGGAATGGGTTGCTATGCCCTTTTCCACTTATGCTTACCTAGGTAGTCACTATTATCAATAACTAAACAATGAAAAATGATGACCCATATTCTGTTCCTCTAAAATTCCACTTAATTCTCTAAGAGGTCCATCTAGTCAAAGTTATGATTGTTCCAGTAGTCATATATGGATGTGAGAGTTGGATTATAAAGAAAGCTGAGTGCTAAAGAATTGATGCCTTTGAACTGTGGTGTTGGAGAAGACTCTTGAGAGTCCCTTGGACTACAAGGAGATCCAACCAGTCCATCCTAAAGGAAATCAGTCCTGAATATTCACTGGAAGGACTGATGCTGAAGCTGAAACTCCACTACTCTGGCCACTTAATGTGGAGGACCAACTCACTGGAAAAGACCCTGATGCTGGGAAAGATTGAAGGTGGGAGAAGAAGGGGACAACAGAGGATAAGATGGTTGGATGGCATAACGGATGTGAGTTTGTGGCATCGCGAATATGAGTTTGAGTAAGCTCCAGGAGTTGGTGATGGACAGGGAGGTCTAGCGTGCTGCAGTCCATGGGGTCGCAAAGAGTCAGACATGACTGATCGACTGAACTGAACTGAGAGAATTACACTCCTTTCAGGAAATGTATAGCAACCCAATATAATTTCACTAAAGACTGGTCTAAAAACATTTTTTCAATTTAAGGAATTCTCTCAATCTATAAGTCAGATCAATTTTCATACAGTCTTTATGAGAATACTGTCCACTACATATAATCAGACATTAATACTGTCAATGCCTGCAAAGGTTAACTAATCCTGATAATTAAGAATGCAGCAAAGGGTAATTCCCTGGTAGTCCGGGGTTAGGACTCTGCACTTCCACTGTAGGGGGCACAAGTTTGATCCCTGGTTGGGGAACTACGATCCTGCATGCCGCATAGTGCAGCCAAAAGAAAAAAAAATGCAGCAAAGATTAAAGTGAGTTCAACTACATACATAGAGCTGTATACACATTAGTTTGTGATATACCCTATTCCAACATTCTTTGCTTGAAGCCAAAGTTGAATTAAAACGCAGTTTCATTTGTTCTGCATGACACAACTTCTGATTTTCAAATACAATTAGTTTATTCAATGACCATGATAAATGCTATAAAGTCTTTCAAATCACAGTAGGCATCTATAGCTCACTGGCTCATATAGGACCCTGTAGGACTGTTCACATATGAACCTAGTTGGCTACCTTGATTTAGTTTTGAGATGAAGAGGGCAGTTTGCCACTAACTGCATGACTGTCAACAGTTTAAATCCTTTGGGAAGCAACAACAAAAAGCAGATTGGTAACACCTGCCTCAGAAACTTAAGATCATTATAAAGAATAATACAACTATAGTGATGGTGCTGTTATAACATTACATACGTGTGTGTGTTAGTTGCTCAGTTGTGTTCAACTCTTTGTGACCCCATGACTGTAGCCCACCAGGTTCCTCTGTCCATGGAATTCTCCAGGCAAGAATACTGAAGTGGGTTTCCATTCTCTTCTCCAGGGGATCTTCCCAACCCAGATCGAACCCAGGTCTCCAACAATGCAGGCAGATTCTTTACCATCTGAGCCACCAGATGGTACCATAATAAAGATTATGACTAAGAAATCACTGAGTATATAGTGTTTTTGTTCTTTTTAACTCTGTGAATTGTGTCAACTTGTTTTCTCTTTCACACAATTTTAATAATAAATGCAAAGACTGTTCACAAGAAAATGATGTCAGGATTCACTGCTTTCTAAATACATACATATTTTAAACAAATTTAATCTTTGAAAATCAAGATTAGAGGAAAACAGCACATACATAATTATGAGCATGTGTGTGTATTGTGTGTGTGTCTATATGTGTGTGGTCTAAAAGTTTACTTAAAAGACCCTTAAGGCACTTAAAATAGAAATAACTTTAAAATAACATTGACACTCAACTTTCTACAACTATACTTACTAATAAAGCAAAGCTGCTCATTTTTTCCTTTCTTGTTTCCTTAGAGAGACTGATTTGAAAAGTCTCTATAAGGAAATAAATGAACAATTAGTTCATATAAGTAAATTCTGAAGAAAAAGATTCAAAACTCAAAACCAAACTTTATATATTCCTCATTCTATTTATATACTTATAAATAAACTTTATATATTTCCTCATTTTGCAAATTACCTTTCAATTTCTTCAATATAAACCCAAAATAACTCAATGGGCTATAAAATTCACTTTTAAAAAACTCATGGTAACCTTAAGATATTTTCACCTTTTCGGTCACAACTTAAAAACACTCAAGTTACATATTTTACGTGTACAGATATATATAATATTATAATCACAAAGATTATTTCCAGACAAATCTTTAGTCTAAAAATATTCTACTCTGAATGAAAATATGTGGTAATTCCAAATCTCATCAAAACCTTCAATGCTGAAATTTTGTTATAACTTAATAAAGAAAACTCAATCCTTCTTAAAAGTCTTTTCTTTAGAGGAAAAGTAATATACAAAAAAGAAATAAACTGTAACTAAGAGATGGTTAGATAAGTTTTTATTTTGTTCATTAGTTCTATTGGTTACTCAGTTACACAACGTAGTCACCTATATCAAACAGGAAAGATTTTCATCAATGACCAATCAATTAATTTGATGTTCCATAGCTTATTTTTTACCATATTTTGTTGTATTTGTCTTATTGGTAATGATCGATATGATCATTTGTTCAAGAGAAAGTTTTGGTACTTTTAGAGACAGATGAATCTTTCCATTCATAATTGAGTTAATTTATCTAGAGATATGCCACCACTACATGAAAATCACCTTACTGAATTCCCACAAGACAGAATTTTACTAACAGTTAAGAGCCTGCCTATAGGAAATCATGAACTTCTTTATAACATTAGATTAGTACTATTTTTAGATGATTTCTTTTGGGACACAACTTTATCAACTGCTTCCCCAAGTCCTGCCTTGACACAAATGACTATCTTTTTCCTGTCTTGCACAGTCAAGTAATATAAAAAGATAATGTGCTAATCTGAATAAAATAAATTGGATTTTTGAACACTGTTTACTGCTTCCCTGGTGGCTCAGTGAGAAAGAATCCGCCTGCCAATGCAGGAAACAAGGTTCAGAATCTGATCTGGGAAGATCCCACATGTTGCAGAGCAAATTAAACCCATGCACAACGACTGAGCCTGTGCTCTGGAGCCCTCAAGCCTCAACTACTGAGCTTATGTGCCACAGTGTGTACTGAAGACCACACACCCCAGAGCAAATGCTCCATAAGAGAAGCCACTGCAATGAGAAAGCTGCACACTGCAACTAGAAACTAGCCCCTGCTCACCACAACTGGAGAAAATTCTGCTCAGCAATGAAGACTCAGCACAGCCAAAAATAAATAAACAAATTTTTTTTTAAGTCACCTGAACTATATAAGAATAATGTAAAATGAAAAATAAAAGAATGTTTTTAAAAAAGATTATTTTTAACTTTTAAGTCAATCATCTAAAATACAGAGTCTGCCAGAATTGGCATAAAATATTGTGTACCTATCAATATATAAAATAATTTTAATGCAAAGTGATTCATTTAATGCCTTGAAATGTCAGAAAAAATTATAACTATAATTCAAATATCATTTCAGTAGGTTCTTAAGAATCTTAATTCACAATAATACAATGCTTAAAATTGATCAAAAACTATCACAAGTATACTGCATGTTTCTATTTGTTCTTAAGATTACAAGTATCTGTCTGATGAAATTTTAAAGTGGAATAAAACAAAACACATTTTATGTTGCCGTTGATCTTTAACTTGTAGCCTTATCTCCCAGGTCAGAGGGTACATTATTCAATTTCACTATATTTTGTGTAAAACCACTGTAGCGTTGAAGATGACTTTCAGTACAAATGTCATGGTACTTAAAGCTAAACCGGAATCTAGTTTTTCAGCTCCTTAATTAAAATCATAGTTTAAAAGAGTCTGA
This sequence comes from Budorcas taxicolor, assembly GCF_023091745.1. NCBI lineage: Eukaryota > Metazoa > Chordata > Mammalia > Artiodactyla > Bovidae > Budorcas > Budorcas taxicolor. The sequence continues at coordinate 61,453,486 of NC_068924.1, forward strand.
CAATATTATCTTTAGTCTTTCCAGTTGAACAGTGACAGAATTTTCAGATCTTTTATTCAATCAAGCTTAGCAATCTCTCTGAGGCTTTTATTTTCTAACCCATCAAAACATTTCAATAAGCAAAATATTTACTTTATATTTTTGTATTCAATGTCATAAGGAGTGATTTCTCATTTCTTACTTCTCATAGATATAAGACAAACCTTACTCAAAAATTAGTTTCCCTTGCCTTATAGTCTGCTTCAAAGAGAATGAAATAGCATAAAGACACCCAAAAAGTCCTCTTAAGATATAAGTGGATATGGGAGGATTTTCCTTAGTCAAAAATATAGAGAAAAAATTCTTTTGTATCAAACAGGGATAGAGAGAATATCAAAGTAAATATTCCTAAAATATTGTTGTAAAAATGCAAATATTAATTTTAATATATTACGTAAGAGGAATGTGCAACAAACAAACACTTGTTGAATGATAAAGGATGAGTACCATATCTGAAGTGCAGTATTCAAATGTTACTTCATATTATTTCAATTTTTCAGGCTAAAAGTAATTACACGTTTACACAAATACCTATAAAAGACATCATTAAAGTAAGGGATTTCACAGTTCTGATTTCACTTCTTTGTTGTTTAATTTGGATACAGACCTCTACCAATAATTCAGGAACTATGTTAAACTTACTTCATCGTATGTAAACACTGAGCCCTGGTGACTCAGATGGTAAAGAATCTGCCTGCAATGCAGGAGACACAGATTTGATCCCTGGGTTGAGAAGATCCCCTGGAGAAAGGAATGGCAACCCACTCCAGTACTCCTACCTGGGAAATCCCATGGACAGAAGAGCCTGGCAGGCTACAGGCCATGGGGTCACAAAGAGTCAGACAAGACTGAGTGACTAACACACACACACTAAACACTGTGTAAACTGGAAATAAACTTGTGAAATAATTCATTTAAGCTACATCTGAAATTATAATTCAGTCCTTTAAAATGGATATCAATATCCAGTTCAACTCCTTTTTACTATAAGTATCACATTAACTTGACAAAATATTGTATACATTATGTACTAATTTGGGGTGCTGCTACTGCTACTGCTAAGTCACTTCAGTCATGTCCGACTCTGTGCGACCTCAGAGACAGCAGCCCACCAGGCTCCCCCATCCCTGGGATTCTCCAGGCAAGAACACTGGAGTGGGTTGCCATTTCCTTCTCCAATGCATGAAAGTGAAAAGGGAAAGTGAAGTCACTCAGTTGACCGACCCTCAGCGACCCCATGGACTGCAGCCTACCAGGCTCCTCCATCCATGGGATTTTCCAGGCAAAAGTACTGAAGTGGGATGCTGTTGCCTTCTCCAATTTGGGGTGAGTGGGTAAATATTTTGAAATTTCCTTACCATTTCACTCACTTTCTTCTGTAAAGAATATTTAGAAACCTTGAATAAAATAAGAAGAAAAAACTTTGTTAAAACTTTTTAGCTATTTTCTATAAATTCCTTCTGAAACTAAAATTGTATGCTATATAATATGACATTTACCTTCTATGCACTTATTTCCAATGACATTTTTTCAAAGTGTTATTTACCATAACTTTATTTCTCATAACAAAATACATTTATTTATTCAACACGTATTTATAGAGCAAGTACTATATGCCAGCCATTTTCCTAGGATCCTGGGATACAACAGCAAACCAAGTCCCTGTTCTTAACAAGCTTTCTGTCTAGTGGGGGTGGTGGCAGACAGACAATAAAATGTAAGCAAAAGGAATGGAAATTAGAGAGTGACAACTACTATGAAGAAAAAGTAAGAAGAACAGCAAAGAACTGTAGGCAGGTTTGCTGCATATTAGCTGTTTTGTTGAAAAAATTTTTATAAAATAGACAACCACAAGGAAAAATGTTGTCTTAAAAAAACCATCTCACAACACAGAAATAACAATCATTAATACCATGGTGTTTCCAGGTATTTTTCTATGTATTTTAAAAAAGAGTCAGTGGTGGGTAGAATCATAATATATGTACCATTTTGTAACGTTATTTTTACTTAATATATAGCAAACACTTTTATATCACAAATTAATCTACAATACAAGTTTTTAATGGCTACATAGTATTCCACTGTTTAACCTGCTACCATAGTTTTATCAAACTGCTATTTTTGTAGACTTACATCTGGTCCCATCACTTCATGGGAAATAGATGGGGAAACAGTGGAAACAGTGTCAGATTTTATTTTGGGGGGCTTCAAAATCACTGCAGATGGTGATTGCAGCCATGAAATTAAAAGATGCTTACTCCTTGGGAGAAAAGTTATGACCAACCTAGATAGCATATTCAAAAGCAGAGACATTACTTTGCCAACAAAGGTCCGTCTAGTCAAGGCTATGGTTTTTCCAGTAGTCATGTATGGATGTGAGAGTTGGACTGGGAGGAAAGCTGAGCACCGAAGAATTGATGCTTTTGAAATGTCGTGCTGGAGAAGACTCTTGAGACTCCCTTGGACTGCAAGGAGATCCAACCAGTCCATTCTGAAGGAGATTGGTCCTGGGTGTTCTTTGGAAGGAATGATGTTAAAGCTGAAACTCCAGTACTCTGGCCACCTCATGCGAAGAATTGACTCATTGGAAAAGACTGATGCTAGGAGGGATTGGGGGCAGGAGGAGAAGGGGACGACAGAGGATGAGATGGCTGGACGGCATCACTGACTTGATGGATGTGAGTTTGAGTGAACTCTGGGAGTTGGTGATGGATAGAGAGGCCTGGCATGCTGCAATTCATGGGGTCGTGAAGAGTCGGACACGACTGAGCGATTGAACTGAACTGAACCCAGTTTTCAGTTCTATGAAAGAATTCTTCTTTCATATAAACATACTGTACCAAAAGTAAACATGCTGCACCAAAAAAACTCTGAGGTTATACATTTTAGCAGAATGAATCCCATGAAGCAGAACTCCTAAGATGTGTTCATTTTTATAGACTTAACAATTGTCATTACACATAATAGTCCTCCAGAGTGGTAGGCCGTTAAGCTCCAACTAGCCACGTATGAGTGTTTCTCTGCTGGCTCAGCAGTAAAGAATCTGCCTGCCAATACAGGAGATGTGGGTTTTATCCCTGGGTCAGGAAGATCCCCTGGAGAGGGAAATAACAACCCAAGTCCAGTATTCTTGCCCAGGAAATTCCAGGACAGAGGAGCCAGGTGGGCTACAGCGCATGAGGTCACAGAGTCAGACATGACTGAGCGACTTAACAACAACAACAAAGCCATGTATGAGTGCTTATTTACTTGAACTCACCTAGTATTTGTTAAAATTTACACGAGATCATTCCTTCACATTTCCTATTAAAAAAACTGTTCAGCATGCTGCCTTGAGTAAGTTAATAATTTCATTTCATTTTGGTGGAATCAGTTATGTGTGATTCATTTCTTCAACAAACAATGAATGTTTACTGTAATAAAGCACTCATGTAGACATTCAAGGTACAGTATTGGACAAAAAAATCCTGTCCAGTATAAATTCTGGGGAATGTAGATAATGAGCAGTATAAATAAGTTAAAATATATGGCTCTACTAGATACTGATTAAGTGCTTAAGAAAAATAATAAATCAGGGAAGAGGATTACATAGATGGCCAGGAAAGTCCTTTTGAAAGGGCAACTTGTGAGTAAAGACTCAACAGAAAGTAAGGAAGATTATTTCAGCAACTGCAAAGGCCCTAAGGCGAGAAAATGTCTTGTGTAGTCATAGAATAGCAAGGACGCCAATATGGCTGGAAGGTTTAGTAAGCAAGCGGGAAGAAACAGGGAACAATGAGTTCAGAGGAGAGTAGGAGAGGGGGTAGGACCAAACCACTGTAGGTCTTGTTGCACATGATAATGATTTGCACTGAATGAGACAGGAAGCCCCTGAGGAGTAGTAGCAAGCACAAATGTGACATAGGCTAACTTATTCTTTAAAAGGATCACTCTGTTTTGTTAAAACTGAAGGAGAACAGAAGCGGCAGCAGGAAAAACACTTAATAAATGACTGCAATTGAGATGAAAGAGGATGATAAAAGAGGACCAGAGTGTTAGTAAAAGACAGTGAAAAGTGGTTGGATTCTTGATATACTCTGAGAGAAAAGCTAAAAAAAAAATCTGCAGCAGGAAGAAAGAAGTTTTAATTAACAACAACAACAACAAAAAGACAAATAAGTTATTTAGTTTTCAGGGGAATGAGATTTTAGGAACTTAGTTTTGAATATGTCAAGTTTCAGATGTCTTATAGACATCCAATAGTCAATCCAGGCTGCATCTGGAGCTGGAGATAAACATTTGGAAGCCCTTTGCATGTAGATCCCATTTTAAAGAAAAGACACTGGATGAGATCACAGTATTTTTTAGGGGAAACAGACAAAAGAAAAGTAAAAGGGTAGAAGTTAAGTGAAGTGAAAGTCTCTCAGTTGTGTCTGACTCTTTGAGACCCTATGGCCTATATATTCCATGGAATTCTCCAGGCCAGAATACTGGAGTGGGTAGCCATTCCCTTCTCCAGGGTATCTTCCCAACCTGGGGATCAAACCCAGATCTCCCACATTACAGGTTGATTCTTTACCAGCTGAGCCACCAGGGAAGCCCATCTAGAAAAATAAGAGGGAAAAAAGAGACAATCCTTGGAACTCAGACTAGAATTACACCTTCAGTTTTCACAGCACTTTTCTGCCTCCAAATTGTGTGAATGTGTGAATATGTGAGTCAATTCCACATATCATCTCTACAGATATAGATATATGCGGGCTAAGTCACTTCAGTCATGTCCAACTCTTTGCAACCGTATAGACTGTAGCCTGCCAGGCTCCTTTGTCTGTGGGGTTCTCCAGGCAAGAATACTAGAGTGGGTTGGCATTTCTTCCTCCAGGGTATCTTTCTGACCCAAGGATGGAACCTGCATCTCTTACTTCTCTCCTGCATTGGCAGATGGGTTCTTTACCAGTAGTACCACCTGGGAAGCCCCTATATTTGTGTGTGTGTGTGTGTGTGTGTGTGTGTGTGTGTAATATTGATTCCAAAATCACTTCAGATGGTGATTGCAGCCATGAAATTAAAAGACGCTTACTCCTTGGAAGGAAAGTTATGACCAACCTAGATAGCATATTCAAAAGCAGAGACATTACTTTGCCAACAAAGGTCCGTCTAGTCAAGGCTATGGTTTTTCCAGTGGTCATGTATGGATGTGACAATTGGACTGTGAAGAAAGCTGAGCGCTGAAGAATTGATGCTTTTCAACTGTGGTGTTGGAGAAGACTCTTGAGAGTCTCTTGGATTGCAAGGAGATCCAACCAGTCCATTCTAAAGGAGATTGGTCCTGGGTGTTCTTTCGAAGGAATGATGCTAAAGCTCAAGCTCCAGTACTTTGGCCACCTCATGCAAAGAGCTGACTCACTGGAAAAGACCCTGATGCTGGGAGGGTTTGGGGGCAGGAGGAAAAGGGGATGACAGAGGATGAGATGGCTGGATGGCATCACGGACTCAATGGACGTGAGTCTGAGTGAACTCTGGGAGTTGGTGATGGACAGGGAGGCCTGGTGTGCTGCAATTCATGGGGTCGCAAAGAGTCAGACACGACTGAGCAACTGAACTGAACTGAACCGATTGGTTCTGTTTCCCAGGTGAACCCTCACTAATACAGCTACCATTCGCCAAAGAAAAAACTGATAAACAGAGCAAATTTACCAAATTTCTTCAGGTCACTGTCCTTGAAACATTAATATCCTGCATTAATATCCCTTTTATTCTTTCTGAATCTTGACTCACAGCTCTATTTTATTAACACCTCCAGGGCACTTCCCAACTTAAAAAACTACTGTGTAGCTGCATCCCTATGACAAGTCAAATCTGAAAGTAACAACTAGACTGACATGAAATTTTTATGGATGTTCTATATAATGATTTTTCATTCTGAAATCACATAAAATGGGCTTACAATATTAGATATAGGCATCTTCCTAACACAGGATCAAAAAGATACTAAGACTAATTAATGTATTAACTATAGAAGGCAATTTCAAAGATAAAGTACAAATGTTTCCTTAGTTATCCCTCACTTTATGGAAAATTTTATGAAAAATTGACTGTAAAGTACACTTGTTTAGAGCAAATCTATTTTCCCATTAATTTTCCATTAACTAGATTTATGTTACTGGGGAATAAATTTTTTTAAATACTGTGATAAAAATATTTAACTTCTCACATTCCTGAACAAATCAGTCCCAAGTTCATTAGGTGGGGAAGAAGTGAAAGGGTCATGGCAGCAGCATTCCAGAACAGCGAATCAGGCCTGAATGGTGAGGCAATTTACTGCGGGGAGTCAAAAGCTGAGCAAGGTGGTTAGTAGGCAGTGTTGAAAAAGGGTGACCCAGGTGTCAGAGTTGAAGCAGGGAAAAGAGGGTATCCACATTAGGAAGGAAGGAGTAGCAGAATGGTACCCTGGTCACATATAGGGTAATTTATCAAATAAGTAAATCTATTGAGAATAAAGTCATATTTTTACTGTAAAAGAAAGGAAATATATAAATATGGAAGGGAAATAAATTAAAATTAACCTTGGGTTTTGGATTCGAATTGGAAGTAATGTGAATTCATGATTTTTGACATATAAAATTGATAAAGAAACAAACATAATTATAAATGCATGTTTATGTATTTGTGTGTATATAAATATAAACATCAATTCCCTAGCTCTGTCCGTTGATGGTCTGAGACCAGTGACACCCCAAAAGTAATGAGTGTAACAGTGCTGAGATCTGCATGTCTACATTCCATTTTACACTGAAAGGAACCAGGGCAACGTTGAGAAATGATTTATTCTAAGTCAAGGTTAGTTAAACTACAAAGTGATCCTGGTATATTTTGTTTTTATCTAAGAGCAAGAAAACACTGAAGAATGATAAAGACATGTCCATAAGGCTAAAAAATCAGCCTGAATGGATAGCTACTGGCCAAACTAATGACAATGTGAGCATCGAAATAAAATAACTGAAATAACCAAATATCTGACAGGATTAAATTATAGGAGCAAGGCCTTATTTCTGTAATATTCCTGCCAAAAGTGCATAAACTGATTCTATTCATGAAGAAATATCATACGAACAGAAACTGGAGGACATTCTACAAAATAACTGGTCTATGATCTTCAAGAGTTTCAAAGGCATAAAACTCATGCAAAGACTGGGGAACTGTTACAGACTGAAAGAGATCAAAGAGACATGACAGCTAAGAGTAATGTAAGATTTTAAACTGGATCCTTTTGCTAAGACAACTGGTAAAACCTGAACAGAACGTGAGAATTAGATTACAGCTATTGCCTGGAAAATCCCATGGGCAGAGGAGCCTGGTAGGCTGCAGTCTATGGGGTCGCGAAGAGTCAGACACGACTGAGTGACTTCATTTTGACTTTCATGCATTGGAGAAGGAAATGGCAACCCACTCCAGTGTTCTTGCCTGGAGAATCTCAGGGATGGGGAGCCTGGTGGGCTGCCGTCTATGGGGTCGCACAGAGTTGGACACGACTGAAGCAACTTAGCAGCAGCAGCACATATCAAAATTAACTTTAAGATATTATGGTTGTGTTATGGTTTTGCAGGAGAATGTCCTTGATTATAGGAGAGACAGTACAGTATTGGGGGAGATAGGGCATCAGATTGGCATATTACTTTTAAATCATTCAGGAAAATACATTCTGTAATGCAAAATTACTGGAGAATTAATATTTTTGAGCTGTGATGTTGGAGAAGACTCTCGAGAGTCCCTTGGACTGCAAGGAGATCAAACCAGTCCATCCTAAACGAAACCAACCCTGAATATTCATGGAATGACTGATGGCGAAGTGCCAATACTCTGGCCACCTGATGCAAAGAGTTAACTCATTGGAAAAGACCTTGATTCTGGGAAAGATTAAGGGCAGGAGAAGGGGGCGACAGAGGATGAGATGGTTGGATAGCATCACTGACTCAACAAACATGAGTTTGAGCAAACTCCTGGAAGTAGGGAAGGACAGGGAAGCCTGATGTGCTACAGTCCATGAGGTCACAAACAGTTGGATACAACTTAGCGAATGAACAAGAACAGTGTATTTCTAACATCTCTGTAAATTTATGATTCTCCAAACTACAAAATTATCCAAATATCTAGGAGTTCCTTATGGATAAATGTATACACTCAAAGCTCCAGGAATTTAGTTCCTTTTTATCACTGTTGTTAGGCAAGACCTAGTAAGATAAGAATTCAATAGTAGAAATAATACATTATGTGTTAAATATGCCTCCAGTTCTATGAGAAGAATTAACGTCTTAGTTTATAAACTCAGTAAGTTTAAAACTTAGTGAAGTAACAAAATATCAGAGCATTAGTGCTGAAAATCTTGTAAGTCATCTATCCCATTACTCCGTATTTACCAGCTTCTATATGTGCTCTTTTATTCGTGCCTCTTCTGGGAAGGAGAATAAAGACCTTTCCCAGATTTCCTTACTCATGGTATTCAGAGTAGAGAATGTAGATATGTTATTGCTTCACAAAATGGTCTTGTTTGGGAAATGCTGATGTATTTCAATTTCCTCATTTTTACCTAAGGAAAAATCAAGGCTCAGGAACCACGGGATCATGTGGTCAGTCTTTACTAGGCAGAAATAATTTACTTAAAATCTCCAGGACACCCAGCAAAATCTATTTAGCCTTAGGTATACTGTTTACATGAAGTTTACTTTGTCAGCTAATTTAGATATAAGCAGCTTGCCCTGCTCTACCTAATCTCTTTTAAAATCAAATAACAAGGTACCATTTTAAGTAGAAATTAAACACATTCAAAGAATCTATTAAAGCAAAAATAACTCAGCTTTTTGTTTTGTGGTTTTCTGTCTGTTCATTTTGTTTTAGAATTCAGTAGGCAGAGTTGCTTGGCTATGAGCTTTTCAAAAAAAGGTAATTTGATTTGTTTTTCCTGCCATCTAGCATATGGTGCATGCATGAACTCTCAGTTGCTAACGTGTGTCTGACTTTTGTAACCCCATGGACTGAGGCCCTCCAAGCTCCTCTGTCCATGGAATTTTCCAGGCAAGAATATTTGAGTGAGTCGCCATTTCCTTCTCCAGGGGATCTTCCCAAACCAGGGATCAAACCAGCCTTTGGATTGGCAGTTGCACTGGCAGCTGGGTTCTTTACCATGGAGTACATGGTAGGCATGACCTTCAAAAAGGGAAAAAGTAGCAATCTAAGTAAAGGAGGAAAGGAAGTTGCTACAAGATGGTTAGGAGGCTGTGAATTTCCTTTGCCTACACACTGAGTGACTTCACTTTCAATGGATTTATGTAAAATCCACAATTGAACAGGAACTTTTTTTAACTTGGAGGAGAAATACCAAAAGTATCTTCACTGTTGTACACTGTTCATATACCATGTTCAGCAGATCGTTAAGTAACATATACATCACCTGTACTATGTCTCAGATTGAACAAGGTAAAAGAAATCCTTACAGCTCTTGCACTGATTCAGGCCATCCATATGAAGAAATTTCTTTTGCTTTGAAAACACTCATTGTATTATCTGATAATTAAACATGCATAAGTGGTACCAAATGAAACAATTTAAGAAAAAGTACTAAAAGAACAAAGCCTTTATAACAAAATTGATATATTTCTTGATTGACAACATTTTAGTAGGGAAAAATGTACTACTTTTTCAGGATTTATCCAGAAAAAAAGAGATGTTATGCCTAGTTTAAGACTCTGTTAAAAAAAACACATTAGAGAGTCTTTTAAAATAGTTATAATAGGGCTGGGCTGGAAGAAGCACAAGCTGGAATCAAAATTGCCAGGAGAAATATCAATAACCTCAGATATGCAAAAGACACCATCCTTATGGCAGAAAGTGAAGAGGAACTAAAAAGCCTCTTGATCAAAGTGAAAGAGGAGAGTGAGAAAGTTGGCTTAAAGCTCAACATTCAGAAAATGAAGATCATGGCATCTGGTCCCATCACTTCATGGCAAATAGATGGGGAAACAGTGGAAACAGTGTCAGACTTTATTTTGGGGGGCTCCAAAATCACTGCAGATGGTGACTGCAGCCATGAAATTAAAAGACACTTACTCCTTGGAAAAAAAGTTATGACTAACCTAGATAGTATATTCAAAAGCAGATACATTACTTTGCCAACAAAGGTCCGTCTAGTCAAGGCTGTGGTTTTTCCAGTAGTCATGTATGGATGTGAGAGTTGGACTGTGAAGAAAGCTGAGCACTGAAGAACTGATGCTTTTGAACTGTGGTGCTGGAGAACACTCTTGAGAGTCCCTTGGACTGCAAGGAGATCCAACCAGTCCATTCTAAAGGAGATCAGTTCTGGGTGTTCATTGAAAGGACTGATGCTGAAGCTGAAACTCTAATACTTTGGCCACCTCATGCGAAGAATTGACTCACTGGAAAAGACCCTGATGCTAGGAGGGATTGGGGGCAGGAAGAAGGGGACAACAGAGGGTGAGATGGCTAGATGGCATCACTGACTCGATGGACATGAGTTTGAGCAAACTCCAGGAGTTGGTGATGGACAGGGAGGGCTGCCGTGCTGTGATTCATGGAGTCACAAAGAGTCAGACACGGCTGAGTGACTGAACTGAACTGAACTGAATAGTAATTTGTTTACTCAACTACAATAACAATTTTTAAAATTTCTCTACTGGGATCATTTTTAACTAAATATCTGAGGTATGAAAAGAATCACTAAACTGTGTAACTACATAAACTTTAAATAGTAGCCTTAAACTTCTATTTCTTTTCCATCTGTTTTAAAGAATATTTCTGGATATCACCATCAACTTCATTTCCCTACATTTTTAGTTTCTCATCAACAAGGTTAGTAACATTTAAATTTTATTATGTAACCATAATTAAGTCTTCCATGCTTTGCTTATAGGTTAATTCTAAAAAAAATGAGAATTCAACAGTGTGTATGTCATTAAAAACAATACAGATTTTTTAAATGCAAAACCTAACAAGATGTTAATACTACATTTTTTCTGGGACCAATATGCCATACGAAGGATGATTTTACTAGGGTCAGGACCTAAATATCTTCTATTTTAACCCATCAATTGCTCAAAACCACTCCAAACTGTAATTTACTTTATATCCTAGTTATAGAGTAATCTGTTTTCTCTGGAGTTTCTAATCACTTACTGCTTTGTTGCTGCATTGCTGTTGCTGAAATAAAATATAAGGACTTTTCACCATATCAGTATCTTCCAGCCTCTTATTCATCCAATCTGATGAACAGAATCCATGCCCTTCTTTTTACTGAAAACATTCTTCTTGGAACTCATTGACATTTTGTTTTACTTAATTTTTATTTACTTTGTTACATCAAAGTAACTAAGGAAATTCAAAACAAAAATTGCTTAGTATCTCAAATGAGGAGAATCTAAACAGTATTAAGACAACTTAATAACCTGAAAAAATATAGACTTAGATCCATATCTTATACTGTTACAAAGATAAACTTCAAATTGATCAAAGATATAATGTAAAATTTGAGTACATAGATGTAATAAAAGAAAACATGGGAAAATCCTTTTTATAACTTTGTAGTTGTGAATGCCTTTCTAACCATGACAAACTTCAAAAGCCATAAAAGGAAAATAATTTATAGCAAATGGTAAAAGTCAAACAAAATCAAAATACAAATGACGAACTGAAAAAAACATCTGAAGCCCAGAACACAAACAAAAAGGGCTTATTTCTGAGAAATAAAGAATTCACAGGCGTGATATCAGAAAGATGGTAGATCAGGAGGACCCAGTCCTTTTCCCCCAATTCCACATCCTCCACATGACTTAACAAGTACCTATGAATGAAATCATTTCTGGAAGACCTCTGGAGTACAATTAAGCAGCTGCAGGAACCCAGTAGAGCACCAAAAATTAAGGATGTCCAAACAGAAAAGTATAGGCAGCAATTCACCTGTGTCATTCCATTCTCTAGGCTCACACAGCTTGGTGCCAAAAGAAATGCCCTCAACCACAACTCTCCCCAAATGGGAGAGAAGGAGAGCAGGAAGACACCAGCAGCCTTCGCCACCAAAGACCTCAACAGCCCTTATCACTACCATGGACATGAGCGAACTTCACCTCCAAGGACCCTTACAGTCTTTGCTATGTCCATACCTACTTGAGTTGATGGAGCTCCCTGGAGCCCAAGCCACTGTGCTCTTTCTTGGAGCCAGAGGCACCACTGCTCCCAAACCAAGTCAGAGCTGCCTGACCCAGCACTACAGCTGGTACCACCACATACCCTACTCAACTAGCATTCTCACACCCACCAGTAGGTCAAGATTTATACTCACCAGAGCTAGTCCAAAAACACTGCTCCTTCAATGCACATATACCAACAAAGGACTACAGGAACACAAAAATCAAGGAACCATGAAACCACCAGAGGAACTTTGCAAATTTCTAGTAACTGACCCCAAAGAATTAGAGATCTATGAATTACTTGACAAAGAACTCAAAATAATTGTTTTAAAGAAGCTCAGCAAATTTTAAGACAACACAGATAGAAAATTCAACAAAATTAGGAAAAAAATTACATGAATAAAATGAGAAGTTCAATACAGATAAAAGTCACAAGGAAAGAACCAAAAAAAAAAAAAAAAAAACAACCTATAGAGCTGAAGAATACAATGAATGAAATTAAAAATGTAACAGAGAGTTCCAACCAGCACACTCAGTGAAACAGGAGGGAAAAAACCCAGTGAACTCAAAGACAGGTCATTTTAAATTGAGTAGTGAAAAGAAAAATGAATGAGAGTGAAACAAGCATGTAAGATTTATGGAACACCCATCAAAAGATAAGACTTTTAAAAATCACTACAAAAACTTCAAATAACAAAAGAGATGAAGAGATATATAAAACAACTAAAACAGAAACAGTCAACAGAATGACAACAGTAATTCCACACCAATTAATACTTATATTAAATGTAAATAGATTAAACTCTCCAATAAAAACTCATAGAGAGACTAAATGAATTTTTTAAAAATCCAGTGACATAGTATCTATAAGAGACTCAATGTAGATTTAAGAACACACATAGACTAAAAATAAAAAGATTTAAAGACATACCAAAGACATACCAAAAAAGTAACCAAAAGAAAGCAGGGTGGCTAAACTTAGACAAAATTGCCTGAAGTCACTCAGTTGTGTCTGACTTTTTGTGATCCCATGGACTGTAGTCTGCCAGGCTCCTCCGTCCATGGAATTTTCCAGGCAAGGATATTGGAGTGGTTTCCATTTCCTTCTCCAGGGGATCTTCCTGACCCAGGGATTGAACCCAGGTCTCCTGTACTGCTCCTGATGCTGCTGCTAAGTCACTTCAGTCGTGTCCAACTCTGTGTGACCCCGTAGACGGCAGCCCACCAGGCTCCCCCATCCCTGGGATTCTCCAAGCAAGAACACTGGAGTGGGCTGCCATTTCCTTCTCCAATGCATGAAAGGGAAAAGTGAAAGTGAAGTCACTCAGTCGTGTCCGCCTCTTAGCAACCCCATGGACCGCAGCCTACCAGGATCCTCCGTCTATGGGACCCTCCAGGCAAGAGTACCGGAGTGGGTTGCCATTGCCTTCTCCTGCACTGCAGGCAGACTCTTTACCATCTGAGCCACCAGGGAAGCCCCATCAGATAAAATAAACTAAGTCAAAACTGTCTCTAAAGATAAAGAAGGTCATTATATAGTGCTCAATAGTCAGTTTGGAAGATACAATAAATATATATGTATCCAACATCAGAGCACTTAAATATGCAAAGCAATTATCAATAGACTTGAAGGGAGAAATCAACAAAAACACAATAATGGTGGAGACGCGAATACCTGACTTTCCATATGGATAGAAAAAAGAAAATCAATAAAGAAACAGTTGACTTGAACATCACTATAGATCAAATGGACCTAACAGACATATACAGAAGTTTCACTCAAAGGAAGACGAATACACATTCTTCTCAAGCATACATGGAACATTCTCCAAGATAGATCATATGTCTATCATATAGTCTATCACAGAAAAATCAACTTTTATGTGATAGGCCACAAAAAAGTTACATTTAAGAAGATTGAAAGCATTCCAAGTATTTTTTCTGGTCACAATGGAATAAAATTAGAAATTATTAACAGTAAGAAAATAGAAAATTCACGAATACTTGGAAAATAAATAACAAATTCTTGAACATTCATTATTTTTTTAAAAAAGGATAATTTAAAAAATATCTCAAGACAAAATGAAAACAATAACACAACATACAAAAACTTATGGAATGCACCAAAAGCAATACAATAGAAGATTTCACAATGATAAATGCCTACATTAAAAAAAAAGAAAAACTGCACACAATCTAACTTTACATCTCAAAGAACTAGGAGAAAAAAAAAGAACTAGGCCAAAATCAACAGAAGGAAGAAAATAGTAGAATTTAAACAGAAATAAATCAAATAGCAAATAGAAAAACAATAGAAAAAAATCAACAGAACTAAGACTTAGTTTTTTGGAAAGAATAAGCAAAACTGACAAACCGTTAGCTAGACTAAGAAAAAGACAGAAGACTCAAGTAAACAAAATTAGAAATGAAAAGGAGACATTACAGTGGATGCCTCAGAAATAAAAAGTATCATAAGTGACTATAAACAACTATATGCCAATAAATTCTTCCATTAGAAGAAGTGGATAAGAATGAACTAAAAAGTTTGAACATACTGATAGCAAATGAGGACACTGAATCAGTAATTTAAAACCTCCCAACAAAGAAAACCCCAGGACTAGACAGCTTTGTGGAAGAATTCTACCAAACATTCCAAGAAGATTTAACAGAAATCCTTATATTCTTCCAAAATGCAGAGCAGGGAACACTTCCAAACTCATTTTATGAGGCCAGTATCATTCTGACAGCAAAACCAGACAAAGACACTATTAGAAAACTATAAGCCAGTAGCCCTGATGAACAAAGATGCAAAAATCTTTAATAAAATTCTAGAAACTCAAATTCAAGAGCATATTAAAAGGACCATACACCATTATCAAATGCACTTCAATCCCTGGGATAAAAGGATAGTCAACCATATGCAAATCAACCAATGTGATACACCACGCTGACAAAATGAAAGGAAAAAAAACACGTTCATCTCAATAAACACAGAAAAGCATTTGACGAAATTCAACACCCATTCACGTTAAAAAACTCTCAACAAAATAGGTATGTTAGAAACTTGTGTGTGTGCTCAGTTGCTAAGTCGTGTCGGACTCTTTGCAACCCCATGGGCTGCAGTCCATCAGGCTCCTCTGTCCATGGGATTTCCTAGGCAAGAATACTGAAGTGAGTTGCCATTTCCTTCTCCAGGGGATCTTCCTGATCCAGGGACTGAACCCATGTCTCCTCCATCGGCAGGCGTATTCTTTACCACTGGACACCAGGGAAGGCCATATAAGAAACTTACCTCAGCACAATAAAGGTCATATATAAAAAACCCACAGTGGTCATCATAATCAATCCTGTATAAGGCATGAGTGCCTATTCTCACCACTTCTATTCAACAGAATACTAGAAGTCCTAGCCAGAGCAATGAAGAAAGAAAAAAAAAAAGAAAGGCATCCAAAACACAAAGGAAGAAGTAAGATTATTGGTATTTGAGGTTAACATAATCATAAATATAGAAAACCTTAAAAGCTCAACAAAACCTGTTGGAACTAATCAGTGAATTCAGTAAAACTGAGGATACAAAATCAACATACAAAAATCAGCCACATTTCTGTAAGAAAAAAAAAACTATTTGAAAAGAAAATTAAGACAATCACAATAGCAACAAAATGAGTAAAATATTTAGGAACAGATTTAACCAAAGTGGTAAAGCTTGTACACTGAATACTATAAAACACTGATAAAAATAAATTTAAAAGACATATATAAATTTGATGATTGAATGGCATCACAACTCAACGGGCATGAGTTTGAGCAAACTCCAGGAGACAGTGAAAGACAGGGAAGCCTGGTATGCTGCAGTCCATGGGGTCGCAAAGAATCGGACACGACAGCAAATGACAACAACAAACATAAATGCAAAGGAATCTTGTGTTCATGGATGGAAAAATTAATATTGCTTAATGTCTATATTACCCAAAGTGGTCTACATATTCAGTGCAATCCTTATCTAAATCACTTTGCCAATCTCTACAGAAATAGAAAAAAAATCCTAAAATTTATGTAGAACCATCAAAGACCCTAAATGCCCAAAGCAATCTTAAGCAAGATGAATGAAACTGAAGACATCATACTTCCTGATCCCAAAATATATTTCAAAGCTATAGTAATCAAAGCAGCATGGTACTGACAAAAAAAAACAAAACAAAACAAAAACCAACAAGAGGCATATCAACCAACAGAACAGACTAGAAAGCCCAGAAATAAATCCACATGTCTGTAGCCAACTGATCTTTGACAAGAACACCAAGAACACATAATGGAGAAATGACAGTCTTCAATAAATGGTGTTGGAAAAACTGGATATCCACATACAGAACCAGGAAATTGGACCCATATCTCAAACAATGCACAAGATTTCATACCATAAACAAAAGTCAACACAAAACAGATTAAAGACTTAAATACTGAAGCCATAAAACTACTAAAAGGAAATACAGGAGCTTCTCTTAGTCTAAGCAATGATTTTTTTAAATATGACACCAAAAGACCAGGCAACAAAAACAAAAATAGAAAAGTGGGACTGCATGAAACTAAAAAGCTTCTGCACAGCAAAGGAACTAATCAACAGAGTGAAAAGGCAACCTACACAACGGGAGAAACATTTGCAAACCATGTATCTGATTAGGGATTAATATCCAAAATACAGGTGCTGCCCAGGTGGCACAGTGGTAAAGAATCTACCTGCCAATGCAGGAGACACAAGATATGTGGATTCAATCCCTGGGTCAGGAAGATCCCCTGGAGTAGGAAATGGCAAGCTGCTCCAGTATTCTTGTCTGAAAAATCCCGTGGACAGAGGAGCCTGGCAGACTACAGTCCATGGGACCACAAAGAGTCAGACACGACTGAGTGATTGAGCATGCACACACACACACAGACACACACACACATCCAAAACATAGAAGGAACTCATACATACATACTCAATATCAGAAACCCCAAATAACCCAATTAAAAAATGAGTTGAGGAACTAAATAGACATTTTCTCAAAGGAAGACATACAAATGACTAACAGGAATATGAAAACATGCTCATCATCACAATAATCAGGGCAATGAAAATCAAACTCATAAAGAGGTTATTAACTCACACCTAATAGAATGGCTGTGATCAAAAAGACGAGATAAGAATTGTTGGTGAACATATGGAAAAAAGGAGTGCTTGTCCTTACTGTTATCAGACTAAGGGAAGAAAGCTTGTCAACTGCTTAAACAAATGCATAGTATGGTATGAATTTTCTGATTAAGGTAGTAACCATCAGAATCCTTCCATTGTGAAAATATACTTTGCTCTTTATAATTATCTGTAAGTGGTACTCTGAAATCATATGAATATCTTTTTCCAAAAAAGTCTCTACTTAACTTTTTATTTAGTTTAGAATGTAAACTCCACAAGGGCAGAGGATAAAAGTCCCTTTTATTCACTGCTGTATTCCCAGTGCTTAGAGAAGCATTTAGCACATAGCAGACCTTAATAAATATGTATTGAATTAACCATCATTTGTTGTATACCTCTGTATTCTCTAAGAGACTGAACAACTTAAAGGCAAGGGCTATTTCTTTACCTTTGTATTTGCACAAAATAAACATAGTTTTGTACTTACAAATAATAATAACTAAATAAAGGCTATTTATGTTAATTTTTAAGGACCACAGATAAATCAGTTATAATATATAGGCCTAACGTGTTATCTATAAAGTGTTAAAATAACATACATCTAATTATAGTACTGTTAAAAATAATAAAAGCTATTTTAATATTTCCTTTTAAAACAAAAAGTAAAGCAAAAATCCTACTAATTTGAAATCAGAAGGTCTCAGAAAAAAAGCACCAAGTTATATATGACATGAATTTTTGTCAGCTTCACTTTGCTAGATTACATGTTTAATGGTGTTTTACTGATACAATGCTAAAACGCCAAGTTACTTACCAAGCAATACTAAATTACTTTACCTGTAATGTCTTTAATGTTTCCTTCAATCCTTCTATTTCTTTTTCCTTTATTTCCATAGCAAGTTGAAATTTTCCCTTTAAGCAAAAAACTATATTTCACTAATTTCCAATGTAAGTGACATTATTAACAGAGAAAACAAGAGTTCAAGAACCAAAATCTCTACTTGAAACTAAATACTTCACAGACTTTAAACTTGTAACTGTACTATAACCTATATTTCTAGTGATTACAAAATATCACAAAATTACAATAAGGCCTATACAAGATTATAAATATCATGAAATGGAAAACCTCTTCATAACAGTAAATCATTTTATCAGGAGAGCATTCCTGAGAACTTATGGACACTATATAATTATTTAATTCATATAGCTAGAATATATTCTAATTAATAAGACACAGTTACATTTGCTTTATAAATAGAGATATTTATAATTATTTTTAAAATTTTAAGATATTTATAATTATTTAAAAATTTTTAAGACAGGTCTTTTGCTAAAAATAGCTATAAGTTTTAATATTAAAAATGGGATATATTTTGATATAATAAAAACACGTATTAGCTATTTTACTGTGTTTTAAAGAATGTAATTTCATTGAAAAGGCATTAAAAATATATTATACTTAATAGAAACACAGCAGTATAGTGGAAAGAGCATCAATTTAAAGGCTGAAGAAATCTAGGTTCTAGTTTCAACTTTACCACTTCAAAATGGGAGCTTCAGCAATTCATTTAAATCTTACTAGGCCTCAATACTCTTAACTGTAAAATGATAAGAGCTGAAGTAACAGGATTCCATTAAATCCTTCCTGTTTCTAAAATTTTAGGAAATTAATAGTCTCCACTGTTTATTACCAATGCTCCTTTCCATTATAATGAACAATTGACCATTAAAAGCATTTAACTATGTTTCAAATTATTAAAAAATTAATAAATACCTTTTCTTCTTCCAAGGCACACATCTTCATTTGCAACTGATAAGAATTTTAAAAATCAAAATACAGGTAAATGAAATGTTACCAGTGATTTACACTGGTCAATGAGACTATCTGTGTGCTAAATCGCCTCAGTGGTATTCAACTCTTTGCAACCCTATGGTCTGCAGCTTGCCAGGCTCCTCTGTCCACGGGATTATCCAGGCAAGAATACTGGAGTGGGTTGCCATGCCCTCCTCCAGGGGATCTCTCTGACTCAAGAATTGAACCCGTGTCTCTTATGTCTCCTGCATCAGGAGGCAGGTTCTTCACCACTAGTGCCGCCTGGGAAGCCCAATGAGACTACAGAAATGTCTATATGGTTTGAACTAAGTACAACCTGATTATGTTTTTACACTGAGAAAATAAATAAAAATATATAATATGGGGAAAAGCCAGTCACCAAAGTAAATGAACAATTTAATCTTACGATCAGAGTATCAATCAACCTTGAACATTTTTTCCCCCAGTTTCTTAAATGTTTCAGTATGTTGCATCTACTCATAAACAATAACATATAACATTTTCTAAAAGCACACTTTTATGAAATTGACATAGTTTATATTTGCACTGACAGTATTTTCTGAAATTTTTTAAAAATGCATGTGTCAGTCTAATAAATAAATAATGACATTTTAAAACAGGAAAACTAAAGTGAACTTGCCAACGAAAACTTATATTCCAAACAACACAAGGATACTAGGCAAAGATGTTAAGAAATAAAACTTCTTTGGCATTTCTCCATCTCATTTTCCATATTCCTCACTTACATTCAAGAATCCCTTCTTAAAAAAAAAAAAAAGAAGAAACAAATATTTGTTAAAGGAAAAAAAATGGGGAACACGTGTATACCTGTGGCGGATTCATGATGATGTATGGCAAAACCAATACAATATTGTAAAGTAATTAACCTCCAATTAAAATAAATTTATATTTTAAAAAAAGGCACATGTCCACAAAAAAAAAAAAAAAAAAAAAAGAATGCAATAGCACTTTCTCCTCTAACCTTCAGATACCTGGATTTCTTTCTTGCTCAGAGTCCTTTGTGGTAACAGAGACTTATTAGACTTGCTCTCTCCTAAGGAATACTATGCTGTATCGTTGGTTTCTGCTTCCTTACCCTTCAATTAAAACTCCCATAACTTAAGTAAAGCCAATGTCAGGCTACAAGGAAAAAGTTTACCATCTGCTCAAACAAATCCACGCTACAGTGTAAATTATCCATAACCTTAACCAACTAGTAATTTAGGTTATATAGGTTTATTTCTTTTTAGGCATTTCTTTCTAAACATACACACTTGTATGGAAATAAGAAAAACAAAAAGAGGGAAGGAAAAAGGAAGAAAAAATGGTAATGTTGGCATGGCTATAGGAAAAGCACTTTCAGAGTGTATTTTTCTTAGGCACATTTCTTACACTTATATTTTATAACTAGGAACTGAAGAGAAATTTGAGGTACTAAAGAAGAGCTATAGAATTTAGAATTCAAAATAATGGAAGGAGTTGTTTTTCATTTCTTTGAAATATTTTTCCTTTATTTTTTCTATTTTTCTACTGATTTTTCTTTCATTTGCTGATACTTGAAATATATAGAGGTGAATAATAATCATATCTCCTCATCCTTTATATCTCCCTACTCACATCTCAGCTTTTCATCAGTGTTAAAATTCTTGCCTGGGTAAAGGAATAATGTGACAATGTAAGCTCCTGGATATGCTAATTAAAGAAAGAGTGGAGAAGGGAGAGAAAAAGCAAGAATACACATTCACTTACATAGTTTATTTAGGACAAATGAAAACACCTCTCCAAGAAAATAATTTTCTCCTTAATTAAGTCATTCTACTACATTACAGTATAATCAGTTGTGATTCAAAATAACCTTGTTTATTTCCTGCTTCCAATAACACATTTTCTGTCTTCAGTTGAGTATGAAGAACAACATGTCATAATATTCATGAGAAGTGGGAAAACAGCAATACTTAAAACCGTAGTGTTTTTCTATCCTTAAGAAATTACCTGCTTTTTAAAAACTGCCATGGCTTCTTTGTGTTGCTTTGCTAACGTTTCCTTTTGATTCTGAAGAGTTTCCTATTTTAAAAATTATGGAAAGTTAAAACATAAATTACAGCAACTCAATTTTAAATTTTTAATGGATTCACAAAATAAACATCTTCATTGTACATACTATTTTAGGCTCTTAAGATGCAACTTGCGACAATTTTTATAATTTTTTTTAACTGTCATGAACTCAGCATACAATAATTTTGCTTCCAGTTGCTTCTTCATGATAAAACATAATGCTTTTTAAAATTTTAAACTCTGAATATAGCTCACTCTAAAGTTTTCTTCAAGAAAATATCAAAATTATTAAAATTAACAGTCCAATACAAAGTAGACTAGTTTTAAGAGTTTCAAAAAACACCAATTTTATTGCCTAGGCACAAATGTTTTTACATGGTAACATATGATTCTTTAAACTTACTAAAATAATATTTTACAAAATCAGAAGTACCATAGGGTATCTTTAAAAAATTCATATACACGATTCTGTTTCTTTCCTGTCCACCTTTTTTTAGTTGAAGTTGTGTCCTGTCATTTAGATTCAAGATGAATTTTTCTTCTACCTTTATCAAATAATTCTTATAATTAAAAAAATTAGAGCTACAACTGACAACCACTTTCAAATGTTTCTTTTATTTTATTCCATAGTCCTACATATACATTGATTTATCAATTAAAAAAATTTTTTCATGATCTACTGATCTATTATGATAGCTGTGAATTTGTCTTTCTTGTACAACCATAATCCTACATGTCCTCCCTCTATTCTTTCAACAAAGTTATATAAAAAATGTGACAAATATTAATAGTATTTATACTCTTGTAACTATGCAATTTTTACTCAATGCTAAGCCACATGGCATATCATGATTACATTTCTATTCTCATACAACTTTTATTTTTTCTGAAGCTAGCAATTACTTTAAAATATTTTAATTCTCATAACTAATTTTAAAAAGTAATATGCCATTTCCAAGGTCTGTATCAATTGGTTGCACTGCAAAAAAGAATAGAAAAGGCAAAGTTAGAAGATCCCAAGAATGACTTAAGAAATCCCAAGTTCAGTTCAGTAGCTCAGTCGTGTCTGACTCTTTGCGACCCCATGAATCGCAGCACGCCAGGCCTCCCTGTCTATCACCATCTCCCGGAGTTCACTCAGACTCATGTCCATCGAGTCCGTGATTGCCATCCAGCCATCTCATCCTCGGTCGTCCCCTTCTCCTCCTGCCCCCAATCCCTCCCAGCATCAGAGTCTTTTCCAATGAGTCAACTCTTCGCATGAGGTGGCCAAAGTACTGGAGCTTCAGCTTTAGCATCATTCCTTCCAAAGAAATCCCAGGGTTGATCTCCTTCAGAATGGACTGGTTGGATCTCCTTGCAGTCCAAGGGACTCTCAAGAGTCTTCAAACTGCACAGGAAACCAGACATTAAAAATTTTTTTGGGCCAAACCATGTGGCTTGGAGGATCTTAATTCCCGGATCTTAATTCCCTGACCAGGGATTCAGCCTGGGCCCCAGCAGTGAAAGCACCAAGTCCTAACCATTGGACAACCAGCTGCTACTGCTAAGTCACTTCACTTGTGTCCGACTCTGTGCAACCCCATAGACGGCAGCC
Organism: Budorcas taxicolor; assembly: GCF_023091745.1. Taxonomy (NCBI): domain Eukaryota; kingdom Metazoa; phylum Chordata; class Mammalia; order Artiodactyla; family Bovidae; genus Budorcas; species Budorcas taxicolor. Next base: position 61,476,363 of record NC_068924.1, read on the forward strand.
TACCAGGCTTCCCCGTCCCTGGGATTCTCCAGGCAAGAACACTGGAGTGGGCTGCCATTTCCTTCTCCAATGCATGAAAGTGAAAAGTAAAAGTGAAGTCGCTCAGTCGTGTCTGACTCTTCATGACCCCATGGACTGAAGCCTACCAGGCTCCTCTGTCCATGGGATTTTCCAGGCAAGAGTACTGCAGTGGGTTGCCATTGCCTTCTCCATCTGGACCACCAGGGAATTACTCCAAATTTAGGCATTTAGAAAACCTATAGATATCAAACAAAACTTTTCAGAGGCTACTACCCAGTTTATTAGACTCTAATCTACTGCTGCAACAAGGAAAGAATGAATTTATAGGAAACATCAGGGACAAGTACTTTGAGGAGAAGATTATGAAGTAGGTGTGAACTCCAGCTCTCTCCCCACTTTTTGTGAATAGCTGTAAATCTAGAAATAGGAGATTTCCATGTGCATGCTCAGTTGCTAAGTCATGCCTGACTCTGTGACCCCTTGGACTGTAGCCCAAAAAGCTCCTCTGTCTATGTGATTTCTCAAGCAAGAATACTGGAGTGGATTGCTATTTCCTTCTCCAGGATCTTTTTGACCCAGGGATTGAACCTGCATCTACTGTTAGGCAGGCAAATTCTTTATCACTAAACCACCTGAGAAGCCCAATCATACCCATGCTACTACTGCTAAATCACTTCAGTCATGTCCGACTCTGTGTGACCCCAGAGGTGGCAGCCCACCAGGCTCCCCCATCCCTGGGATTCTCCAGGCAAGAACACTGGAGTGGGCTGCCATTTCCTTCTCCAATGCATGAAAGCGAAAAGTGGAAGTGAAGTCGCTCAGTCATATATGACTCCTAGCCACCCCATGAACTGCAGCCCACCAGGCTCCTCTGTACATGGGATTTGCCAGGCAAGAATACTAGAGTGGGTTGCCATTGCCTTCTCCAAATCATACCCATACTGGTGTTAAAACATTACTGTTTCCCATTCAAGAACCCAAACGGTGAACCTTAAGGCCATAAATAAAATAACCACTTCCCCAACTCATGATAGTACTGAGCCCAAATACTATTTTATCTTCAGGGCCTCCTGAATCTATGTATTTTACTATTATATATTTGTGTGTTCTGCTTTCTATTGTGTACCTTTAGATCAAGACAGTTTCACCTGTTTGTTTTGTCCCAGAAGTCAACAATTTACCTGAACAGTTATGCCTCAGGGGTTTACTGAGGAATTTAGGAATCAGTAACTCTACACTTATTCAATATGTAGGCAAGTTTTTGCTACGATCTAAAGGCATCTGGTCCCATCACTTCATGGGAAATAGATGGGGAAACAGTGGAAACAGTGTCAGACTTTATTTTGGGGGGGCTCCAAAACCACTGCAGATGGTGACTGCAGCCATGAAATTAAAAGACGCTTACTCGTTGGAAGAAAAGTTACGACCAACCTAGATAGCATATTCAAAAGCAGAGACATTACTTTGCCAACAAAGGTCCATCTAGTCAAGGCTATGGTTTTTCCAGTGGTCATGTATGGATGTGAGAGTTGGACTGTGAAGAAAGCTGAGCGCCGAAGAATTGATGCTTTTGAACTGTGGTGTTGGAGAAGACTCTTCAGAGTCCCTTGGACTGCAAGGAGATCCAACCAGTCCATTCTGAAGGAGATCAGCCCTCAGATTTCTTCGGAAAGAATGATGCTAAAGCTGAAACTCCAGTACTTTGCCCACCTCATGCAAAGAGTTGACTCACTGGAAAAGACTCTGATGCTGGGAGGGATTGGGGGCAGGAGAAGGGGACGACAGAAGATGAGATGGCTGGATGGCATCACGGACTCGATGGACGTGAGTCTGAGTGAACTCCTGGAGTTGGTGATGGACAGGGAGGCCTGGCGTGCTGTGATTCATGGGGTCGCAAAGAGTCGGACACGACTAAGCGACTGAACTGAACTGAACTGAAAGATAAAAAGAGCTCTAAGACTAACTCCATTTATCTATTTACTGTTTAAACTCATAAAGGACATGAAAATTCCAAAAAAAACCACTTTAGTATTTTGTAAGAATAAAGTACATTATTTAGGGTATAATTTACCCCAAGAGGGGTAAATCTATCATTCCTGACAAATATGAGCCATTCAGTAATTTCTAAGACCGCTTACTAAGAGAAAATTAGGAAGTTGTCTAGATTTCACTGACTACTACAGATATTGGATAATTTAAGTTCTCAATAATGGAACTTTTCCTTTAGGAACTTGAGAACAAGAATATTGTCATTTAAAAATAACTTTTCAACACCCTCCCCCCACACACACACACCTGCAGTCAGAGCCCTCCAAATTGTCATAAAGCTTTCTTTCTATTTGTATCTGAGCAATGCAGACAAGTCCTTAATACTCTAACAGAACACCACAAGTATCGGCAGGACCCAACTGCTTACTACAATCTTCCCCTTGACCCACTGACAAAATCCTACTCGTTATTTAAGGATAGTATTAGCAGCAGCCAAACTAGCAGAAGCTTCTACTGACTTGGTTTAAGGATCTTGTTTAAATTTGATAGTTCTATATGCTGAACAAGCCTGGACACTTACTAAAAACACATTTCTCAGCAAGTAGGCTTACTTCCTATGAATTTTTTATTACTTTCTCCCTCATACATTTCAACTCAGTGCTATCCTCTAAAAATTGCTACCCTTTTCCTAATTACCCAAAGAAGAAGAATTTTACGAGATCTAGCCTCTGTTCAAACAATCACTATGCTTCAAATGGATTTATTAAAAACGCCTAGAAAATCTGGGTTTGATACTGCGTGCTTAGTCGTTCAGTCATGTCTGACTCTGCGACCCCATAGACTATAGCCCGCCAGGCTTCTCTGTTCATGGGGATTCTCCAGGCAAGAATACTGGAGTGGGTTGCCATGCCCTCCTCCAGGGGATCTTCCCAACCCAGGGATTGAACCCAGGTCTTATCTGTTGATATATCATTTTCTGAAACTAAAATGGCAACTACCAGGTAAGATGTACTATAAGAGTCTCAACTGATCCCTAAAACAAGACTCTTTACCAGAGGTAAAACCAGTCCAGATGACAGTACTGACCCACTCAGCAGAGTCTGCCAAGTGTCAAGAGATAACAGAGTTAATATAAAACTATCAATAACATCAAGGTTATTTGGAATAGTATCTGAAGTAGTCCATGATTTTGTAATACTGTAAAAACAATGAGAGTTTCTAACCTCAATAGGATTACCAATTAAAATGAACAACAGTTATTAAGTACTCTAAAGTACTTTAGGAAGTAAGCTTCTTAAACAGGTGGCTATCCTGAAACCACACTATACAGGATAATGAAGCGTAAAGGAAATATCCCAGTTTATCTTTATGACACACAGGCAGCCCTCAGTTAGCTTCTGGGTCAATGATACTCTAAAGAGCTAAATCTTCCTGGAGATAAAAAACAACAACAACAAACAACGCTATTCTGGAATGTCCACAACTGGCTCCAGAGTCTGAAAAGAATACACGGTTGTAAAATATAAGAGAATCCCTGACACTTTCAGGACAGACACTTGGTGGCACCAGAGAACCTCAATGGAACTCTGCACACATTTACAAGAAATTACCCATCGGAACAAGGACATATTAAAAACTATATTCAAGCAGCATTGGTGGGGTAATTTTAATAAGATTTTTGAGGATGTCTCTGGTGCAAATCCTATGTCTCCCACACAATCCTAGTAAAACTGTTATCCTTCTAAACCCAAGCTTCAGGACCCCTCACTGAACGTGTCCAAAACAATTTCCTAAAATTAACCCTTGCAAAGGCTTCTGAATGTGTTCTGATTATTGCTTACTACTTTTCTGGATGGATTGAAACTTTTTCTTGAGAGAGAGCTATAATTATGAGAGCAGGAAAAAAATTACTTGATTTTGTGCTCCCAGCATGAGTATTTCCCGTAACAGAGGCACTTTCTACTGGACCTGTTATTAGAGAATTTTGCAAAGTCTTGTCATTTATTTGGATATTTCATTGTCCCAATCATTTCCAATCTTGAAGGAAAGTAGAAAGTTAATGGCATCTTAAATCTGACATTCTTGAACTGCCATGACCAAGAAGATTATGTCTAATGCTCAAGACTATAAAAGTCCACACTCCTACACTCATTGGCTTTCACCACATACATCTGTTAGAGCTTACCACATGAAACTGGCTACTGATATCCCGATCTTGGACATTTTCTTACTTTGGATAAATGAGCAAACTATTATACTCCAAGGACTCAGGAAATATACTGCATAGTCTTATCACCATCTCATGTAAATTGCCTTTCCTCTACATGATCTAAAATTCGGATCAAAGCTGAGAGAATTCATTACCCATTAGACCTGCCCTGCAAGAAATGATAAAAGGAGACCTGCAGGTTGAAATGAAAGGACCCAAAAGAGTCCATATGAAGAAATAAAAATCTTTATTTCCATATGAAGAAAAAAAAGTCGTTATTCCCATATGAAAAAATAAAAATCTCAATAAACGTAAATACATGAGAAATTTATAAAAGCTTGTATTACTCTAACAATTTTTGTTTGTTTGTTTCTATGTGATTTAAGAAACTAATACTTAAAAAATTATTAGACTAAAAGCTAGTATTACTGTAACTTTGATTTGTAACTCCACATTTGTTTTCTATGTAATTCTAGGGAATTCCCTGGTGGTCCAGTGGTTAAGACTCCATGCTCCCGATGCAAGGGGCCTATGTTCAATCTCTAGTCAGGGAACTAGATCCTGCCTGCTGCAACTAAAGATCCTGCAAGCCATAATGAAGATCCCACATGTGGCAACAAAGATCTTATGTGTCTCATCTAAGACCCAGTGCAGCCAAATAAATAAATATTGTTAAAAATCTATGAAGTTGCTATCATTATAAAAAAATTCAGAGATTAATACATTTTAAAACTACTAGTTTATTTTCCTGAGCATACAATATATAAAGTTGTAATTCTGTAATATCAACAACTGAAACAGGTGTAGATAGAACTATAAAGGAATAGAGTACTTATATGTTATTGATGTTAACCTGATACATATTCAAATTAGAGTGCTATAATGATAGATGCTAACTGTAATCCCTATGGTAACCAAAAAGGAAATAGCTAGAGAATATACACAAAAGGAAATGAGAAAGGAATTCAAACATCTCACTGTAAAAAATCAACTAAACACAAAAAATGATGGTAATCAGGAAATGAGGGACAAAAATCTATCAGCTACATGTAACACAGACAACAAAATGATAGAAGTTAGTCATTCCTTATCAGTAATTAAAGTCTCTCATCAAAAGACAAACACTGGAAGAATGCATAGAAAATGTGATCCAACTTTATGCTATCTACAAGAGACTAACTTTAGATCTAAAGACACAAATATGTTAAAATTAAAAAGTGGAAAAATATATTCCATCAAAATAACAACCAACCAACCAAACAAAAAAGTGGACTTTAAATTATAAAAAGTTACAATAGACATAGAAAGACATTATATATTCATAAAACATTCAATAAGGAAAAAGGCAACAATCATAAATATTTATGAACCAAATGACAGACCATCAAAATATATGAAGCAAAAATAGACAGAATTGAAGTGATAAATAGTTCTACAATAACAGCTGAAGACTTCAACAGCTCATTCTCAAAACCAGAATAGCGAGACAGAAGATAATCAAGGAAATAGGGGAGACTGGAATAACACAGTAAACAACTTAGATCTAACAGACATAAATAGAACACTCTATCCCAAAACAAGAAATACATTCTTCTCAAGTGCACACTGGACATTTTTCCAGGACAGACCATATGCTAGGCCACAAATTAAGTTGCAATAGATTTTGATTGCATTCAAAGTATCCTCTCTGATCACAATGCGAAGAAGTTAGAAATCAGTAACAGGCGGAAAACTAGAAAACCCATATATTTGTGAAAATTAAACAACAAACTCTTAAACAACTGTAATTAAAGAAATCACAAGGAAAATTAGAAAATAAAGAAGGACAAATGAAAACAAAAATACAACATACCAAAACTGATGGGATGCAGCAAAAGACACGCTAATGGGAACATTTATAACTATAAATACTTACATTAAAAAACAAGAAAGCACCAGTCTATGTCTGACGCAGGATACAGCATGCTTGGGGCTGGTGCATGGGGATGACCCACAGAGATGTTATGGGGAGGGAGGTGGGAGGGGGGTTCATGTTTGGGAACACATGTAAGAATTAAAGATTTTAAAATTAAAAAAATAAAAAACTATTAAAAAAAAAAAAAAGAAAAGAAATTTACCCAAACTTTCAAAGGTACTTAGAAGCAAGCCTAAAACTAGAGTCTTGATTCCTAATCCAGCATTCTAATATTCAAAGTTGGGGTCTTCTAAATGTATAAAGCAAATTTAACAATGTAACCCTGAATTATGAACATACAATTATGTTGGGTATGTAAAAAAAATAAAAAAAATTAAATTAAATTAAAAAAAATAAAATAAAATTGACAACTAAGCTTTGTCAATGAGATTAAATGGCAATCATTTTCCCTAAAAAAAAAAAAAAAAAAGAAAGAAAGATCTCAAATTAACAACCAACAATCTAACTTTACACCTGATAAAGAGAAGAACAAACTAAACTCAAAGTTAGCCAGAGAAAGAAAATAACGAAGATCAGAGCAGAGATAAATAAAACAGAGAATAGAAAAATAAGAGAGGCCTTCCCTGGTGGCTCAGTGGTAAAGAAACAGCCTGCCAATGCAGGAGACACAGGTTTGAGACACGGGTTTAATCCCTAATCTGGGAAAATTCCACATGGCGTGGAGCAACTAACCACATGCACCACAACTACTGAGCCTGTGCACTAGAGTCTGTGAGCTGCAACTATTGAAGCCTGCACGCCCTAGACCCCACGCTCCACAGCAGAATTCACTGCAGTGAGATACTTGTGCACCACAACTAGAGGGTAGCCCCTGCTCTCCACAACTTGACAAAAGCCCACGCAGAAACGAAGACCCAATACAGCCAAAAATAAATTTTAGAGAAGAAAAATAGAGAAAATCAGTGAAATTAAAAATTGGTTCTTTGAAAAGTTTACAAAACTGACAAACCTTTACCTAGATGGGCTGGGCTTCCCTGGTGACTCATATGGTAAAGAATCTCCCTGCAATGAGGCAGACGTGGATTTGATCCCTGGGATGGGAAGATTCCCTGGAGGAGGGCATGGCAACTTACTCCAGTATTCTTGCCTGGTGAATCCCCATGGACAGAGGAGCCTGGAGGGCCTCAGTCCATTGGGTTGCAAAGAGTTCGACATGACTGAGAGACTAAACACAGGACAGATGGACTAAGAAAAAAAGAAAAGGCTCAAATTTTGAAACTGCTAAAATTTCAAAAATGAAAATGGGGACATTACTACTGATTCTGCAGAAATAATAAGTATTATAAGAGTACTTTGGACTGCAAGGAGATCCAACCAGTCCATCTTAAAGGAGATCAGTCCTGGGTGTTCATTGGGAGGACTGATGTTGAAGCTGAAACTCCAATACTGTGGCCACCTGATGCAAAGAGCTGACTCATTTGAAAAGACCCTGATGCTGGGAAAGATTGAAGGCAGGAGGAGAAGGGGACAACAGAGGATGAGATGGTTGGAGGCATCACTGACTCAATGGACACGAGTTTGGGTAAACTGCAGGAGTTGATGATGGACAGGGAGGCCTGGCGTACTGCAGTTCATGGGGTCACAAAGAGTCAGACAAGACTGAGCAACTGAACTGAACTGAACTGATAAGAGTAGTATGAACAACTGTATGCCAACAAACTGGGTGACCTAGATGAAATGGAGAATTCCTAGAAATACAAAACCTACCAAATAACAAAGAAACAGAAAAATTTAATAGACCTATTAACTATTAGGACTTCCCTGATGGCTCAGACAACAAAGTGTCTGCCTACAATGTGGGAGTCGCGGGTTCAATCCTGGGTCAGGAAGATCTCCTGGAGAAGGAAATGGCAACCCAATCCAGTATTCTTTCCTAGAAAATCTCATGGACGGAGGAGCCTGGGAGGTTACAGTCCACGGGGTCGCAAAAAGTCAGACATGACTGAGCGACTTCACTTTAGCTTTAGCTTATAACTATTAAGAAGATTGAATCTGTAGTAAAAAATAAACACCCTAAACAGAAAAGCCCTGAGCCTGATCAAACATTTAAAGAAGAATTAACAGCAATCCTCCACAAACTTTTCCAGAGTTAAAAAGGAAGGAATACTTCCTGACTCATGCTTTCAAGCCAGTGTTACCTTGATACCAAAGCCAGATGAAAAAACATGTCAGAAAAAGAATACTATAGACCATTACCCCTAAAGAACGGTGATGCAACATTTCTCAAAAAAAAAAAAAAAAACACTAGCAAACTGAATTCAGAAGTATATTAAAAGGATCATACACCATGACCAAGCAGGACTTATCCTTGGGATAAGAGAAGAGTTCAACATACAAAAAGTCAATCAATGCAATTAACCACATTAACACATTGAAGGGGGAAAAAAGCACACAATCATCTCAACTTATGAAATAAAAAGGAAATGACAAAATTCACTACTCTTTCATGATTTAAAAAAAAAAACTCAACAAACTAGGAAAAGAAGGAAACTATTTCAACCTAATAGCCATATTTGAAAACACCACATGAACATAATACTCAATGGTAAAGGACTGAAAGCTTTTCCTCTAAGGTTAGGAAGAAAGCAAGGATGCCCACTTTTACAGCTTCTCCTCAACATAGTATTGGAAGCCTTAGTCAAAGCAATGAGGCAAGAAAAAGAAATCCAGTTTGAAAATGAAAAAGTAGAATTATCTGTCTGCAGGTCTTATATGTACAAAACCCTAAAGATTCCTCTAAAAAATTGAATTTAGCAAAGTAATAAGATACAGTCACACCAAAATCAGTTGCATGTTCAATACAAACAACAACCCAAAAATGAAATTAAGAAAAGTTATATTTACAATAGCACTAACAAGAATAAAATACATAGAAATTAACTCAACCAAGGAGATAAAAGACCTGTATAATGAAAACTATAAAACAGTGCCCAAAGAAATTAAATTAAACATAAAAAGTGTAAACACATCCTTTGTGCTGCGATTAGAAAGCTTCATGTTAGTAAGATGTCAATACTATCCAAAGTTTTCCATAGATTCAATGTAATCTCTCTGAGAATTCCAATGATATTTTTGCAGAAATAGAAAAACTCATCCTAAAATTCAAATGCAATCTCAAGGAACCCCAAACAGTCAAACAATCTTGAAAAAGAAGAACAAAGCTTGGGGATTCACATGTCCTGATTTCAAAACTTAATGGAAAGCTCTAGGAATCAAAACAGTGAAGTACTGGCATAAAGACAGACACATGGAGCAATGGAACAAAATAAAGAGCCGGAAATAAGCCCTCTTACACAGTCAAATATTTTTGACAAGGGTGCCAAGATCATTCAATGGGGCAAGAAGAGTCTTTCCAACCAAAGGTTCTAGAAAAACTGGATACACACATGCAAAAGAATGAAGCTGAACCCTTACCTAACACCATATACAAAAATGAACTCAACCAAAACACCCAACCAACCCGTTAATAAAGCAAAACCATGTTTATTAGAATTCATTGCAGTAACTGAGGACACTACCTTGACAGAGTCTTCAGTTCAGTTCAGTTCAGTTCAGTTGCTCAGTCATGTCCGACTCTTTCCAACACCATGGATCGCAGCATGCTAGGCCTCCATGTCCATCACCAACTCCCAGAATGTCCATTGAGTCGGTGATGACATTCAACCATCTCATCCTCTGTCATTCCCTTCTCCTCCCACCTTCAATCTTTCCCAGCATCAGGGTCTTTTCAAATGAGTCAGCTCTTCACATCAGGTGGCCAAAGCACTGGAGTTTCAGCTTCAGCATCAGTCCTACCCATGAATAGTCAGGACTGATTTCCTTTAGGATGGACTGGTTGGATCTCCTTGCAGTACAAGGGACTCTGAAGACTCTTCTCCAACACCACAGTTCAAAAGCATCAGTTCTTTGGCGCTCAGTTTTCTTTATAGTACAACTCTCACATCCATACATGACTAGTGGAAAAACCATAGCTTTGACTAGATGTACCCTTGTCAGCAAAGTAATGTCTCTGCTTTTTAATATGCTGTCTAGGTTGGTCATAACTTTTCTTCCAAGAAGCAAGTGTCTTTTAATGTCATGGCTGCAGTCACCATCTGCAGTGATTTTGGAGCTGAAGAAAATAAAGTCTGTCACTGTTTCCCCATCTATTTGCCATGAAGTAATGGGACCAGATGCCATGATCTTAGTTTTCTGAATGTTGAGCTTTAAGCCAACTTTTTTACTCTTCTCTTTCACTTTCATCAAGAGGCTTTTTAGTTCTTTTTTGCTTTATGCCATAAGGGTGGTGTCATCTACATATCTGAGGTTACCGATATTTCTCCTAACAATCTTCATTCCAGCTTGTGCTTCATCCAGTACAGCAATTCTCATGATGTACTCTGCATGTAAGTTAAATAAGCAGGGTGACAATATACAGCCTTGATGTACTCCTTTCCCAATTTGGAACCAGTCTGTTGTTCCATGTTCAGTTCTAACTGTTGCTTCTTGACCTGCATACAGATTTCTCAGGAGGCAGATCAGGTGGTCTGGTATTACCATTCACTAAATTATCTCATGAACTTGGATCTATTTCTGGACTCTGTTATATTCTATCTGTTTATGTTTCAGTTCAGTTCAGTTCAGTCACTCAGTCGTGTCTGACTCTTTGCGACCCCATGAATTGCAGCATGCCAGGCCTCCCTGTCCATCACCAACTCCCGGAGTTCACTCAGACTCACGTCCATCGAGTCAGTGATGCCATCCAGCCATCTCATCCTCTGTTGTCCCCTTCTCCTCCTGCCCCCAATCTCTCCCAGCATTAGAGTCTTTTCCAATGAGTCAACTCTTCGCATGAGGTGGCCAAAATATTGGAGTTTCAGCTTTAGCCATTCCTTCCAAAGAACACCCAGGACCAATCTCCTTTAGAATGGATTGGTTGGATCCTCTTGCAGTCCAAGGGACTCTCAAGAGTCTTCTCCAACACCACAGTTCAAAAGCATCAATTCTTCGGCGCTCAGCTTTCTTCACAGTCCAACTCTCACATCCATACATGACCACTGGAAAAACCACAGCCTTGACTAGACGGACCTTTGTTGGCAAAGTAATGTCTCTGCTTTTGAATATGCTATCTAGGTTGGTTATAACTTTCCTTCCAAGGAGTAAGCGTCTTTTAATTTCATGGCTGCAGTCACCATCTGCAGTGATTTTGGAGCCCAAAAAAATAAAGTCTGACACTGTTTCCACTGTTTCCCCATCTATTTCCCATGAAGTGATGGGACCAGATGCCTATTCATGTATGCTGCTGCTGCTGCTGCTGCTAAGTCGCTTCAGTTTTGTCCGACTCTGTGCAACCCCATAGACGGCAGCCCACTAGGCTCCTCTGTCCCTGGGATTCTCCAGGCAACAATACTGGAGTGGGTTGCCATTTCCTTCTCCAATGCATGAAAGTGAAAAGTGAAGGTGAAGTCGCTCAGTCGTGCCTGACTCTTAACGACCCCATGGACTGCGGCCTACCAGGCTCCTCCATCCATGGGATTTTCCAGGCAAGAGTACTGGAGTGGGTTGCCATTGCCTTCTCCACTGTTCATGTATCAGTTCAATTCAGTTCAGTCGCTCAGTCATGTCCGACTCTTTGTGACCCCATGGATCGCAGCACGCCAGGCCTCCCTGTCCATCACCAACTCCCAGAGTTCACTCAAACTCACGTCCATCGAGTCAGTGATGCCATCCAGCCATCTCATCCTCTGTCGTCCCCTTTTCCTCCTGCCCCTAATCCCTCCCAGGATCAGAGTCTTATTGCAGCTTTAAAATACATTTAAGATTCTAGTGGGACTCTTTCATCCTCTTTCTTTTCAAAACTTTCCCAGCCACTTTTTTCAAGTTTATTTCCACATAAACCTTAGAATCACCTTAAGTATTCCCATATACACGGGTGGTATTTTAAACCGGACTATATAAAACTTACTGATTAACTTAAAGATTCCAATAACTTTTGACTGTTGATGCTCTCTATTCAAAATAAGATAATGACTTTACGTTCTGAAATATGCTTGGAAGTTTAAATTGTATTTGGAATTACCTGTTTTTTCCTCTCCACAGACAGGTTTCTTTATTTCAGACCTGTCCCTCATGTAACCCAACTCTGGTTTTGCTCCCATTTCTACACAACCTTGTCGATCTGTCTGGCCTCAAAATTCCGATTGTAGGCCTGTCCTCTCTATCACGTGAATTCTGATTCTGACATGTTGTCTCTAAGCTCCTGTTTCAAAACTGCCTAACACTGAAAAGAACGGCATCTTGATTAAGGTTTAAGTTTTTAGTCGTTAAAATTACTTTGCTGGAAAGGCAAGAGAAGCACTATCAAAAATGCTTCTGTATGGATAAGGATCAAAAGAGAATCAGATTTTTTAAACATCTGGTTATAATATGTAATAATAGTCTAGGAAAATATGGTACTATTCTGAGGTTTCATTTCTTAAAAAATACTTTGACTCTTCTATAATATACAATATGTTTTTCAGATATGAAATAATTCACAATAGTTTCCAGAGTTATCCTTTGCTATTTTCTTATTAGAAAGCACACAAAAAAATGGTTATTCTGTGTTTTGGAAGCCTAAATGTTATTAACAGTTTTAGCTGTAATTTTTTGGAGACTCTCTAAAGTGATGTACAATTCTCCAAATATTATATTTTGGAAATTTAAAGATTATCTTTGCAAGTAAGGATTAAAATACATTTTTAAATAAAATGATAATCAGAGGAGGAAATACTCACCTTTTGCCATTTAAGTTCTTGTGTCTCCATGATAATTTTAGCAATCTGCTCTTCATACTGAGTTTCTGCTTCCTAAGTCAAAAAGAAGAAAAATGCTAGTAAATGAGGACTTGAAAATTTCTAGTTTTGGATCATTCTAAAGAGAAAGAGATCAGAAGAGATAAAAAAAAACAACAACCTCCCACCCTTACAACAAGAAAAAAAAGTTGGAAATTTTGCAAGTTAAATAGTTAAATCCATCAGAGAACTGAGGTCCCATATCAACCAAGTAATCCAAAATCTGGACTGAGACAGGTGCCTGCAGGGAGAAAAGAACCACAGCATTTGCTTACCTGGGACATAAGCCACTGAGTACTGATAAGAAAACTCAGCTACAAGTCCTTAATACATTTCTAAAGGCAGAGCATGGGCTGGTGTAAGAAGATGAATCTCCTGACGGCTAGAGAAATAAGGAGGTTAATGCTTTCTGACAGGTTTTTCTTCCATGAAACCCACCAGGTGCTTACAGAGAAGGAAAGAAAGAATCTGAGAGAACTTTCCCCCTGTGGTACTGGTTGGAGAGGAGAAAAGCAGTCACAAGCCATCTTCCCTAAATCTACTACAGACCAAAAACTTAATCTGAGGGGGAAAGGACAACCAAAAGTACATCTAAGGACACTAGTGGAAAACCTCTGTAGCTAGGAAAAGGAATCAACCGACAACACTAAAAACTTACTTAGACAAGACTATCTTTTTTATCTCCTCGAAAGAACAAAACCCTTAATCTACAGGGGGTAGGGCAATAAAAACTGTAGCATGAGAGCACTTGTGGAAACCCAATGAAGCTGAGAGAAGGCTACAAAAATAAAACAACAGTTCTATCACTGGGGCAGGGGAGGGAATACATGCTAGACCTACCATTAAATACTGAAAAGGGATCAGAATTCTAGTGAAGGCTTCACCTTGAGAATCAGGTTCACCGAAGACTGAGGGCTTAATAGAAACATCAGAAAATGCTCCTATTCCCTACCTGACACCACCACCCAACTAATTAGGGTCAAGTTAAAAACAGTGAGATATAGCTGGAAGAGCTGCAAAAACAGACCCTCTCTGGGAAGCAGCACAAAGAGACCTAAAATCCAGGGAGGAAGGCTAAAGTCAACCAGGAAGCAGTTATTTAGAAAAGCTCTGATTTTGTTTAAAATATTGTAATATTCTTGAATTTGTCCACATGATAAACACAAGTATCACTAGAGAAATCTGAAGCCCCTAATGGAAACTTTGACAGGTAGACTTGAAAGGGGACTGGTTGAGTGTTAAAGGACTGTCACCACACACACACATTCATCACACACACATACACACTCACACACAGCTCTTCTGCATTGCTTCCAGGTATTTTAGGCTACCTCTGTCAGTCAAAGCACTCGCTGATCACTAAGCTAAGAACATGACACACGTGACAAAAACTGAAGACTTAAAATTATTTCAGAAAAGTCATTACACAGAGACAAAAATCAGCAGCAACCCTGTAGAGAAGAAGGAATCTTATTTCCAGAGCTGTCACATACTCAAAATGCCCATTTCTCAACAAAAAATTATAAGGCATCCAGGTAAACAGAAGAGTGATTCATACACAGGAAAAAAAAAAAATTTAAAAGTAACTATTCCTGAGCAAATGCAGACAAAGGACCTAGACAGACTTTAAATCAATAATTTTAAATATGTGCAAAATGCTAAAAGAAACCATGTACAGAAGTTCTATAGCCATTAAAAAGTTAAGGGAATGCTACAAACAAGTTTATGCTCATAAATGTGACAACTTACAGAGACAGACCAATTATTCCAAAACAACAAACTACCAAACCTCAACTAAGGAGATAAACAAAATCTTCAACAGCTCGATAACCATAAATTCAAAAGCTCCTAAAAAAGAAATTTCTTTCTTAGGAAACAGCTTTTCTTTAAGTGTGAACATTTAGGCTATTCCATGCATATTATTTATTTTTGATACTTGGTACTTAATCAAACCAAGAAACCCTCTGAAAGAGTGATTAATACTGTACTAGACAATATGAAAAACTGAATTGGGCCATTTCGTAGGAGGTGGATATGAGTTTGAATGGAGAATAAAAGTACCCAGTTACAGTTTTGGCTACTTGGACAAGAGCCTGCTATATATACTATGTCCCTAAATCTGTTCAGGGTCAAGAATTGAAGAGGCCTGACCAATACACAGTCCATTGTGTAAAACTACAGCCTGAAGCAAGTACTTTAAAAAAAGCATGTCACTTTCTAAAGGTTATAAAGAGTAAATAAACCAGCAAATTACTCCTCTTTTATTGTTTTTGTAAAAACAATAAAATCCTTGTAGTCCTAAGGCAGCTAATAAAAAATAAACACTTAAAGGTTTAGTTTTTAAAACCTTTTTTAAGGTTATATATTCTTGGATATTTTATTGAAGTTTCATATGGGATTTCCTTACCAAATTTATCATATTTTTTTCTCACTGACAATTTAATAAGAATTTTTATTAATGATTTTTGAAAACTTCATTCATTTTGAAGAATGAATAAAAGTGAAAAGTTCAAATAAAATGTAAATAATAATTTTTAATAAAAAGCAAGAAGTTATATCGAAATCCTAACATAGTAGAAGTATATTATAATGTTATCTTTCAGCATAGTGGATAACACTCATTTTCCCAGTTTTCCATGTAGTTCAAGATACAGATTATACAAATCATTATAACTGCAAAAGGGTTATGACAGCACAACTAATTTTATGGGGAACTGGAATGCTGCTTAATGTTATTTACCACATTGCATGCATGTTCAGTTGGTCAGTTATGTATGACTTTTTTGACCCCAAGGACTGTAGCCCACCAGGCTCCTCTGTCCATGGGATTATCCCAGCAAGAATTACACCATTAATTACCCAGTTTCCTTTCTACTAATACCTTATCAAATCATTGCTTTTTTTTGGCTGCGCCCCACCAAAACATCAAATGGCCCAAAAATGAAAAAAGAGACAACAGAAACAGATCTACGGGTCCATATATTTGAGTTTATAGGTATTGTTGTTATTCAATCACTAAGTTGTGTCTAATTCTTTGCAACCCCATATACTGCATCATGCCAGGCTTCCCAGTCCTTCACTATCTCCCAGAGTTTGCTCAAACTCACAACTATTGAGTCAGTGACGCTATCCAACCATCTCCTCCTTTGTTGCTGCCTTCTCCTGCCCTCAATCTTTCCCAGAATTAGGGTCTTTTTCCAATGAGTCAGGTCTTCCCATCAGGTGGTATTGAAGCTTCAGTCCAATGAATATTCAGAGGATATATTATTCTTTAGGACTGACTGATTTGATCTCCTTGCTGTCCAAGTAACTCTCAAGAGTCTTCTCCAGTACCACAGTTTGAAAGCATCAATTCTTGCCTTCTTTACGGTCGAATTCGCACATCGATACATTACTACTGGAAAAACCATAGCTTTAGCTATACGAACCTTTGTTGGCAAAGTGATGTCTCTGCTTTTTAATATGTTGTCTAGATTTGTCTGTCACAGCTTTTCTTCCAAGGAGCATGCGTCTTTTAATTTCATGGCTGCAGTCACCGTCTACAGTGATTTGATTTTGGAGCCCAAGAAGATAAAATTTGTTACTGTTTCCACTTTTTCCCCATCTATTTTCCATGAAGTGGTGGGACTGGATGCCATCATCTTAGTTCTTTGAACGTTGAGTTTTAAGCCAGATTTTTCACTCGCTTCTTTCACTCTTATCAGGAGCTCTTTAGTTCCTCTTTGCTTTATTCCGTTAGAGTGATATCATCTGCATATCCGAGGCTGTTGATATTTCTCCCAATAATCTTGATTCCAGCTTTTGAGTCAGCCTGGCATTTTGCATGATGTACCTTGCATATAAGTTAAATATGCAGGGTGACAATACACAGCCTTGATGTACTCCTTTCCCAATTCTGAACCAATCCATTGTTCCATGTCTGATTCTAACTATTCCTTCTTGACCTGCATACAGGTTTCTCAGGAGACAGGTAAGGTGGTATGGTATTCCCATTTCTTTAAGATTTTTCCACAGTTTGTTGTTGATTCACACAGTCAAAGGCTTTAGCATAGTCAATGAAACAGAAGATGTTTTTCTGGAATTCACTTGCTTTTTCTGTGATCCAACGGATGTCAGCAACTTGATCTCTTTTTCCTCACCTTTTCTAAATCCAGCTTGCACATCTAGACGTGCTCAGTTCACGTACTGCTGAAGCCTACCTTGAAGGATTTTGAGCATTACCTTGCTAGCACATGAAATGAGCACAACCGTGTAGTAGTTTGAACATTCTTTGGCACTGTCTGTCTTTGGGATTGGAATGAAAACTGACCTTTTCCAGTCCTGTGGCCGCTGCTAAGTTTTCCAAATTTGCTGGCATATTGAGTGTAGCACTTTCACAGCATCATCTTTTAGGATTTGAAATAGCTCAGCTGGAATTCAATCACTAACACTAGCTTTGTTCATAACAATGCTTCCTGAGGCCCACTTGACTTCACATTCCAGGATGTTTGGCTCTAGATGAGTGACCACACCATCAGAGTTTGTTGTTTAGTTGCTAAGTCATATCTGACTCTTTGTGACCCCATGGATTGTAACCCACCAGGCTCCTCTGTCCATGGGATCCCCCAGGCAAGAATAGTGGAGTGGATTGCCATTTCCTTCTCCAGGGAATCTTCCTGACCCAGGGACTGAACCCATGTCTCCTGCATGCAGGGAGATTCTTTACCACCTGAGCCACCAGTAAAGCTTATCTGGGTCATTAAGACCTTTTTTGTATAGCTCTTCTGTGTATTCTGCCACCATTTCTTAATATCTTCTGCTTCTCTTAGGTCCTTGATGTTTCTGTCCTTTACTGTGCCTATCTTTGTATGAAATGTTCCCTGGGTATCTCCAATTTTCTTGCAGAAATCTCTAGTCTTTCCCATTCTATTGTTTTTCCCCATTACTTTGCATTGTTCACTTAAGGTTTTCTTATCCCTCTTTGCTATTCTTTGCAACTCTGCATTCAGTTGGGTATATCTTTCCCTTTCTCCCCTGCCTTTCGTTTCTCTTCTATTTTCAGCTATTCGTAAGGCCTCCTCAGACAACCATTTTGCCTTCTCACATTTCTTTTTCTTGGGGGTGGTTCTTGTCACTGCTTCCTACACAATGTTACAAACCTTCATTCATAGTTCTTCAGGCATTCTGTCTACCAGATCTAATCCCTTGAATCTATTCATCACCTCTACTGTATAATCATAGGGGATTTTATTTAAGTCATACCTGAATGGCCTAGTGGTTTTCCCTACTGTCTTCAATTTAAGTGTGAATTTTGAAATAAGAAACTCATGATCTGAGCCACAGTCAGCGCCTGATCTTGTTTTTGCTGACTCTGCAGAGTTTCTCCATCTTCGGCTGCAAAGAATATAATCAATCAGATTTAAATACTGACCCTCTGGTGATGTCCATGTGTAGAGTCGTCTCTTGTGTTGTTGGAAGATGGTGTTTGCTATAACCAATGTGTTCTCTTGGCAAAACTCTGTTAGCCTTTGTGCTGGTTCATTTTGTATTCCAAGGCCAAACTTGCCTGTTATTCCAGATATCTTTTGACTTCCTACTTGTGCATTCCAATCCCTTATGATGAAAAGGGTATCTTTTTTAGTGTTAGTTCTAGAAAGTCTTATAGGTCTTCACAGAACCGTTAACTTCAGCTTCTTTGGCATTAGTGGTTGGGGCATAGACTTGGATTACTGTGATGTTGAATGGTTTGCCTTGGAAATGAACAGAGATCATTCTGTTGGTTTTGAGACTGCACCCAAGCACTGCATTTCAGACTCTTTTGTTGACTATAAGGGCTACTCCAATCCTTCTAAGGGATTCTTGCCCACATTAGTAGATATAATGGTCATCTGAATTAAAATCACCCATTCCTATCCATTTTAGTTCACTGATTCCTAAAATGTCAATGTTCACTCACGCCATCTCCTGCTTGACCATGTCCAATTTATCTTGATTCATGAACCTAACATTCTAGGTTCCTATGCAATACTGTTCTTTATAGCCTCAGATTTTACTTTCACCACCAGACACATCCACAGCTGAATGTCATTTCCACTTTGGCCTGGACTCTTCATTCTTTCTGGAGCTGTTTCTCTGCTCTTCCCCAGTGGCATATTGGACACCCACCAATCTGGGGGCTCATATTCTCGAGTCATATCTTTTTGCTTTTTCATACTGTTCATAGATATATATACTATATATAGATATAGACTTTAAATACATGAAACTATATGCAAGAAACTATATGACAATATCAATTTCAGCAGAGGAATGAAAGTTATAAAAGAAGAACCAAATGAAAATATTAGGACTGAAAATACAAGAAGGAAAATTAAGAACTCAATAGATTGACCTAATCAGCAAACTATACAAACTAAAAATTCATTAACTGAAAGGAAGGGGAAAAAATAACCAGACTGAAATATGTACAGAAAAAGAAAAAAAGAGAAGGAAAATGCAGACAAAAAATAATAATAATTATACAGAAGATTTGAACAAGATTGACAAAGTTGACCAAATTCACAGTCATTCTATATTGCACCCAAGAAACACAGAATACATATTATATTTTTTTCAAGTTCATCTCTGTTGGCCTATTCACCAAACTTGATCATATGCCTGACTAGAGAACAAAGTTCCACAAATATCAAGTGACTGAAATTATGTAAAGCTTATAATCTGACGCAAAATTATCCAAAAAATCTTTTTTTTAAGTTAATAAAAAGTAAAATGAAACTCTCAAATATTTGTAGAAGTAGTAGTACACATCTAAATAATGCATGGGGCACAGAATAAATTACAATCTGAACTGAATGATAATAAAGATATAGATAATACAGTGGATGAATCTACATAAATTTGTGGGACCCAACTAAAGGCATGCTAAGAGAAAAATTTAGTCTTAAATGCTGTACATTAGAAAAGGAAAAAAGGTGAAAACTAATCAACTAAATACCATCTTTAGAAGTTCAAGACAGAAAGAACAAATTAAACAAAGGAAATAATGAAGATAAGAGTGAATAGTAATAAAACACAAAACAAACATGCAACAGAGAGAATCAAAGGGGAAAATGAATTCCTTGAAAAGAACAATGTAACTGATAAACCCTGAAAAGACTGATCCGAAATTCCTACTCATTCACAACATCTCTGCATCAGTTATTTCTTCTATGAAGCTTTCCTCATTCCCCTTAGTAAAATTAGACATTTCCTTGTCCAGACTCACAGTATATTCTGCAATCCTTTATTATTACATGGTATTATATTCTCTAAAACCTGGCATAAGTATTCAGGAAATATTAAATGAATGATAAAATATACTTTTGCTTATTATCTCTTTAAAATTAAAAAGAAAAGAATCATACTGATTTGTACTATAGTATTTCTTGAACTTTCAGTTTCAAAGTCTAAATTTCCTTTTACAAACTTTTTATTTTGAAATTATTTTAGACTTACAGAAGACTTATAAAGATAGTAGGGTTCATACATACCCTTTACCCAGCTTCCCTAACTTTAAATTTTACATAAGTAGGGTACATTTACCAAAGTTAAGAAAATAACATTGTTACAATATTATTGATTAAACTACAAGGTTTCTTCACATTTCACTAGTTTTTCCACCAATATCTGTTTCAGGATATGATACGGGACATCATGTTATGGTTAATCATGTCTCCTTAGACTCCTCCAATCTGTAATAATTTCTCTCTTGTTTTTTATGACCTTGATCTGACAAACATTGATGAGATATCTTATAGAATGTTCCACATATGGTGTTTGTCTGCTATTTTTTCATGATTAAACTAGGTTTCAAGAAGAATACCACAGCAGTAAAGTTCCCTTCTCATCACATCATATCTTGAGTATCTGATGTTCACATGAATTACTGAACCACACCAATTCTTTCTGGGGATCTTAATCACTTAGTTAAGGTGGTATTTGCCAAGTTTCTCCACAATAAACTATTTTTCCCTTTATATTTCCTATCTGTTAAAACTTAGTCCACAATCAAGGTGAGGGAAATTAAGCTCCAATTCCTAGAGAAAAGAATATTAAGCAATTTGTGAACATGTATAAAACCACCACAGTAACTTACGAAACAATTTGGGAAAGGTACTACAACTATTCTATTTCTCCTTAAAGTTTCATCCACTAATTTTAGCATTCATCTGTGGACCTTGCCTGCAGTAATTATTACTGTGATGCTTTAAGGGTGGTTTCTGTTTCTCTCCTTCCTCCTACATTTATTAATTGGGATAAAAGATTTGTCCCATCTCTCTCATTTATTTAATCATTCACTTACGTTAGTAGAGTATAATGGATATTTATTTTATTCTTTGGGTTACAATCCAATACTATCATCATTTATTTTGTTGCTCAAATTCTTCCAGCTATGTTCATGGGAATTCTTTCAGGCTGGTTTCTGTACCCTTTCAACATGCTATTTTTAAGTACCTTCTTAAAGTACCTTCCAGCACTACAAGATATCGAACTCTAGAATAAACCACTTCTCCAAGGGGTCCTGGTTCCTTTTATTAGATAATGACATTTAGAACCAAAAAGTGAGTACTATAGATGGTTCCTGCTATGGGAGTGTTGCTACCTACCTCTATGCCCTTTCAGCAGAGCCGGAAAATCTATGTATATAGTCTAACCAATGTGTATACATGTCTGTATTTCTGTATCTGTTTATACTAAATGAGTTCATACTGATAGCTTCAACTTTAATCCCACACCACAGAATTCATTTTAGCCTCCCCCAACACATACTTATTTGTAATTTTTTCCTTCAACAGAGAAAAAAATTCTACCCAAGCTCTATAACTTGCTTAATTTGTTCAACCTTAGCATAGCTATAAGTAGTCTCAGTATTACTCCCATGAAAAATAAATCTGCCAATCAAAGAGTGTTTAATGCAAACATTTAAGCATTTTTGTCTTTAGCCTTACAGTATCAACTCAACATGACAGAGGATGAGATGGTTGGATGGCATCACCGACTTGATGGACATGAGTATGAGCAAGGTCCAGGAGCTGGTGATGAACAGGGAAGCCTGGCGTGCTGCAGTCCTTGGGGTCGCAAAGAGTCGGACACGACTGAGCAACTGAACTGATCAACTCAACGTACATTCTCTAAAGTTCTTAAATCAGCTTCTTTTCCCATGCATGTCTTTCACTGAAGTAATGGTGAAACAGTTATATATATTTTCAGTCTGCATTCCATCCTGAAATTCTCCCCACACTCTGGTTGAACTTTTATAAAGGTTGCATATAGTATAGTTCACTGTGGTGTACAATTTTATGGATTTTGACAGAAGCATGGAGAAATGTTTCTACCATCACTGTACCATACAGAAGAGTCCATCACTCCTCAAAATTCTCTTATGCATTCCATTTATAGATAATCCCTATCCCACTCTTCAACACCTGGCAACTATTGATTTGTTTCCCATCCCCATAGTCTTGCCTCTTCCAGAATGCCATACAAATGCACTGTCTAGTATGAAGACTTACATAATTACTTCTTCCACTTAGAAAAACTCATTCAATACTCATGATATCATTTTTGAGGCTGTTTTGGGGGGAACAGAATTCTTTTAAGCACTTTAAAGTATCATGCCACTGTCTCCTGGACTGAACAATTATTATCAAGAAGTCCACTATTAATAGTGTTATTGTTCTTTTGAAAATAATGAATCTTTTCCCACTTCTGACTGCTTTTCAGATTTCCCATTTGTGCTTTTTATTATTATTACTGAACGAAAGATTCTTCAAATTCTACAATGCTTCCCGATTCTCAGAAGTTTCACATACATGATTTTGCACTGTTTTTGTTCAGTTGGTAAGTCGTGTCCAACTCTGTCACCCCCACGGATTGCAGCATTCCAGGCTTCCCTGTCCTTCACTATCTCCCGGAGTTTGCTCAAATTCATGCCCATCTGGTTGGTGATGCTACCTAACCAAATCATCCTCTGCCGCCCCTTCTCCTTTTACCTTCAATCCTTCCCGGCATCAGGGTCTTTCCAGTGAATTGGCTCTTCGCATCAGATGGCCAAAGTATAAGAGTTTCAGCTTCAGCATCAGTCCTTCCATTGAATATTCAGGGTTGATTTCCCTTAGAATTGACTGATCTGATCTCCTTGCAGTCCAGGAGACTCTCAAGAGTCTTCTCCAGCACCACAGTTCAAAAGCACCGATTCTTCAGCACTCAGCTTACTTTATGATCCAACTCTCACATCTGTACATTACTAGAAAAACCATAGCTTTGACTACATGGACCTTTGTTGGCAAAGTGATAGCTCTGCTTTTTTAATACACTGTCTAGGTTTGTCATGGCTTTCCTTCCAAGGAGCAAGTGTCTTTTTCACATAACCTCATAATAATCCTTTTTTTTCACCTACCCCGTATGTCCCTCCTCCTCCCTTTCCTATCCCTACTAGTAACCACTAGTTTGTTCTCTTTATCTATGAGTCAACTTTTCTGTTTTATTCACTAGTCTGTTGGGCTTCCCTCATAGTTCAGTTGGTAAAGAATCCGCCTACAATGAAGGAGACCCCAGTTCAATTCCTAGGCCAGGAAGATCCGCTGGAGAAGGGATAGGCTACCCACTCCGGTATTCTTGGGCTTCCCTTGAGGCTCAGCTGGTAAAGAATCCACCTGCAATGCTGGGTTCAGTCCCTGGGTTGGGAAGATCCCCTGGGGAGGGAAAAGCTACCCACTCCAGTATTCTGGCCTGGAGAATTCCATGGACTATACAGTCCATGGGGTCACAAAGAGTCAGATACGACTGAGCGACTTTCACACACACAGTAATCTGTTGTAATTTTTAGATTCCACATTTAAGTGGCATCATATGGTATTTGACTTTCTCTAACTTATTTCATTTTGCATAATACCTTCCATCTACGTTGCTGCAAACAGCAAAATTTCATTTTTCGTGGATTAGTAGTATTCCATTGTAGTATTGTAGTAGTATTCCAATGCAGGAGACCTGGGTTCGATCCCTTCGTTGGGAAGATACCCTGGAGAAGGAAATGGCTACCCACTCCAGTATTCTTGCCTGGAGAATTACATGAACAAAGGAGCCTGATGGGCTACAGTCGATGGGGTCGCAGAGTCGGACCCAACTGAGCAACTAACATTTTCACTTTTAGTATTCCATTGTACATCCATTGTGGCTACGTCAATTTACATTCCCACCAACAGTGCATGAGGATTCCCTTTTTTCCACATCCTTGCCAGCATTTGTTATTTGTGTTCTATTTGATGACAGCCATTCTGATGGGTATGAATCAGTGTGGTTTTGATTTGCATTTCCCTAATGATTAGCAATGTTGAGCATCTTTTCATGTGCCTGTTGGCCATCTGCATATCCTCCTTAGAAAAATATCTACTCAGTTCTCCTGACTATTTTTAAACAGGTTGTTTGTTTTACTGATGTTGAGTTATATGACCTGTTTATATATTTTAGATATTAACCCCTTATTGGTCATATCACTTGCAAATATCTTCTCCTTTACAGCAATGGTTAGAGGAGCTTCTCTAGGAGAAAACAGAAGAGGCCACAACTGGAAACAAGAAAATTAGGAAATGAAAAAGCTCATCAGTAAAGGGAAAGAAACAGTAAAGGTAGAAAATCATCCACATACAAAGGTAGTAGGGTGTTGAAAGACAAAAGTAGCAAAATTATTTATATCCACAATAAGCAATTGAGGGATACACAAAACAATTAGATGCAAAATATGCTATCAACAACAGCAATAATTAGGGGAGTAGAGTATAAATGTAGGGTTTTAAAAATGCATTTGAAATTAAAAGATGAGTAAATTAAAACAATCATGAATACATATAAATTGCTATACAAAAACTTCATAGTAAACCACAAACCAAAAATCTGTGATAGATATACACCAGAAAAAGAAATGCAAACATAACGCTAAAGATAGTCATCAAATCACAAAAGAATAAAGAGGGAAAAAGGCTTATAAACGAAATCCAAAACAATTAACAAAATGTCAGTAAGAACATATATAATGATAATTACCTTAAATGTAATGAACTAAATGTTCCAACCAAAAGATACAGAGTGGCTGAATGGATACAGAAACATGACCCATATATACATCATCTATAAAAGACTCGCTTCATATCTTAAGACACAAATATAAACTCAAAGTGAGGGGACGGAAAAAGCTATCACATGCAAACAGAAACCTAAAGAAGGCCAGAGCAGCAATACTTATATCAGACAAAATAGACTTTAAAATGAAGAGACAAAGAATGACACTACACAGATCAAGAGATCAATCAAAGATGTAACAAGTATAAATATATATGCACCTAATATAGGAACACCTCAATATATAAGAAATATTAACAGACATAAAAAAGAAATCAACAGCAACACAATAATAGTAGGGGACTTTATTCAGAAAATATACTATTTTAAGCTAGTTTTATAAAAAGTTGTTTTCAATACTTATCCAAGATGTCTATTTTTTAAAGCATAATTTCTTCTTTGTTTAATAGACTTTTGTTATATTGGTTGAAAGTAGCTTTATATATAGGATGAACACTGGGTAATTAAATTTTCTTATTATGACAACAAATTTCAATATTTCAAAATCTTAAAACAGGGTTCAAAAAATTAAACTGTTTCAGATTATTTTTTTACTCCTACTTATACTTTATTTCCAGGAAGTCACCAAATTTTACTGATTCTCTCTACAGTAGAGAGAATCTACCCTCAGTTACATGTAAGTCCTAATTACTTCATCCCTATATCATTATTACAATGATTAAGAATTTATCTTTTTCATCTTAGAATCTTACCAACTCAAATCTAACACAGAGCTGATAACTTGTTCTGCAAATTCAGAGTCTCAGAAATGAAATGCTTTTAAGGGCTTTTGTCCAATACAAATCTCCTGCTAAAACCAAACATCTTTTACAATTTAATACTAGATATCCCCTTAGTAAAAATCTCAGGGTTATAATTTTTAAAAACAGGGATATTTTATTATTTGAAGTCAAAATACTACATATATTTATTCTGTCACTTAATCATGTTATTTGTTTATTTCATCATTTAATCATTTCATTAGTACCTATCAAAACTGTAATCTGAAGCAGCAGTTCTTTTTTTTAATCACAGTATCCAACTGTAATGCTATCTATGCATTCCAAGGCACTCAATGCTAGCTAGCTTAAGAAATCTCTTTTATTTTTTACCTTGGTTTATAACTTCTTTTCCACCTCCAGATGTTGACTAAATCTGACCTTTTCTCTTTTACTCCCTTAGTGAGGCTAGATTTCTTTTTTCTAAATAAGAAGCTATTTTGTTGTCTTTTTCTCTCCTTAAGACAAAAAAGTAATGAACAAAATCAAGTTCTCTGACTTAACATTTTAAAAAGAAACTTACCCTTCTCATACGTAATTCTTCTAATGCTTCCAGGAAACTTGTTTTGAAATCTAATAGCTGGATAGAAAACAATGTCTCTGAAGAACTTTGAAGAGAAAAGGCAGATGACGCTGACTCGGTCTTAAAATTGTTCTCCATATTAACATTTATTTCCTGTAATATAAAAAAGTTTTAACTGAAAAAAATTTATTTAGGCTTTTCAAGTAAAAGCACAGTTATCGTAAAAATAAAACAACTTGTATCCCATAACCCTCCAGGTTTAACACTGAATAACAGTTTTGTCATCACTGTTATTCTGATTTTGATACACAAAACACTCAGCAACAATGATCCTATTCTATTTCTCAGTGGCTGAGGCTTTTTCTGTTACCTTAGTACCCTTGAGAACAAATTTTCTGCTCCTAAACACCCGAACACTGGGTTCCTAATGTTACAGACAAGGCTTGGCTCAATACTAACCTCATCATACCAAGTCTGAGATAGATACTGTGCTTCCTAACTTTGTTTTGATATAAAGCATTTTGTAAGGACAGTGAATACTAATGAACAAAAATGCAATCTTTAAACCCAACAAAATTGGGAAAGGAGGAATGTGATAACTGCCTTTTGCTAAAAACCAAGGCATTTAAAAGTTTTTCTCAACCCAGAAAAAAGTATGAATCAGGCTGCAAGAAGCTTTTTTTAACTTTTCATTCTAATAATTGATTCACAAGTAGTTGCAAAGAAATGTACAATGAGTCCTATGCACCATTCGCTCAGCCTCTCCTAATGTTCACATTTTGTATAGTAACAGGACAATAATAAAACTGTGTATCTGACACTGGTACAACTCAGAGAGCTTATGATTAGTTTACTGATTATACATACACTAGTTTGTGTATGTGTCTGTGTTTATAATTCTGTGAAAGTTTATTATACATACAGCTTCATTCAACTACCACTACAATCACGATATAGAACTGTACCATCAACATAGGCTCCCTCGTGCAGCTTGTTTCCATAACCACTACACTGATCTTTTCTCTAATTTTATTATTTCCAGAATATTACATAAATGGAATCATATATCATGCAACCCATTGAGACTGGATTTTTTTCACTCATAATAATTATACTGAGATTCATCCACATTGTTGTGCATATCAATAGTTCATTCCTGTCTACTGCTGAGCAATATTCCATGGTATAGACATATTATGGTTTAACCATGCACTCACTGAAAGACATCTGAGTTGTTCTCAGTTTTGGCTCTTATGAATAAAGCTGCTATGAATATTCATGTACAAGTTTCTACATGAACAAATGTCTTCATTTCTTAGGGATAAGTGTCCAAGAGTGTAACTGCTGGGCTGAATAAATATTGAGTCAATTTTCAGTTTTGAAAGAAACCGTCAAACTATTTTCCAGCGTGGTTATGCCATTTTACACCCCATTTGGCAATGTACAAGTGTTCAGTTTCTCCAAAGCCCCACCACTATTTGGTATTATTACTACTTTTTATTTTGGCCATCCTGATAGGTATTATATTAGTAAATGTTCTTCAGAGAAAAGAGAACTAACAGAGTATATATATAGAAAGGTTTACTTCAAGGAATTGCTTTATGTGATTGTGGGGTCTGACAAACTGAAAATCTTTAGGACAGGCCAAAAGGCTGGAGACCCAGGAAAGAGGTAATATTGCAACCCAAGTCCAAAGGCAATCTGGAAGCAGAATTCCTTCTTCCTTAGGGAACTTCAATCTTTTTTTCTTACAACCTTCAACTGATTAGATGAGGCCCATCCACATTATAAAGAGTAATTTCCTTTAGTCGAAGTCTACTGATTTAAATGTTCAATTCAGTTCAGTCGCTCAGTCGTGTCTCTTTGCGACCCCATGAATCGCAGCACGCCAGGCCTCCCTGTCCATCACCAACTCCCGGAGTTAACTCAGATTCATGTCCATCGAGTCAGTGATGCCATCCAGCCATCTCATCCTCTGTTGTCCCCTTCTCCTCCTGCCCCCAATCCCTCCCAGCATCAAAGTCTTTTCCAGTGAGTCAACTCTTCGCATGAGGTGGCCAAAGTATTGGAGTTTCAGCTTTCGCATCAGTCCTTCCAAAGAAATCCCAGGGCTGATCTCCTTCAGAATGGACTGGTTGGATCTCCCTGCAGTCCAGGGGACTCTCAAGAGTCTTCTCCAACACCACAGTTCAAAAGCATCAATTCTTCGGTGCTCAGCCTTCTTCACAGTCCAACTCTCACATCCATACATGACTATTGGAAAAACCATAGCCTTGACTAGACGGACCTTAGTCGGCAAAGTAATGTCTCTGCTTTTGAATATGCTATCTAGGTTGGTCATAACTTTTCTTCCAAGGAACAAGCATCTTCCAATTTAAATGTTGATCTCATCTAAAAACTATCTTCACAGATACAGATGTCTGACCAAGTATCTGGGTACTGTGACACAGCCAACTTGACGAAAAAATTAACCATCACAATTGTGTATGTAAGAAACTTTCTAAAAGGCAAACTTCCATTCCTAAAAATAATAGGCTATGTTATTTGGATTAACAGTCCAACTAAAAACCATTAACAATTCCAAATAAAACATTTTTAAAATCTTAAAAGTATCGAAGACCTAGCCAGTGGGATTGACTGATGGACTGCATGTAAGGTGAGACAGAGAGGAGTCAAGGATAATTTTGAAGTTTTTGGCCTAAGCACCACCTGCGTAGACTGAGCAGTGGAGGGAAGACTGCAGGCTGGAGCATTTGGGGAGGCAGGGCTGTCAAGTTCAGGAGCTCAGTTTTGCACATGGGTTTTGGATGTCCAAATGGAGCGGAGAGCAAGGTAAGCAGATATGTGCTCTGGAGATGAGGAGGTGGTTCCACAACTTGTGGTGATGTGTCAAGAGATATCAGTAGGAAGAGGGCAATGTGAACTTCTTTTATCTTCAAGTTTCCCATTATTCCCTCTTAACAGATATGCAGTATTCCATTCCATTTCAGTATTCCATTCCATTTCAGTATTCCATACCATTTCAGTATTCCATTCCATTTCAGTATTCCATTCCATTTCAGTTTTCCATTCTATTGCTAATTCTTGTGTTCAGGTGAAGGCTTTTAGACAAATGGTTGCTCAGAAATAAAAGTTAACACTTAAAGGACACATACTACCTGCCAGGAGGGGGTCTCAGCTCATAATATGCATTATTATAACTCAATCCTCAAACGGAGAAGGCAATGGCACCCCACTCCAGTACTCTTGCCTGGAAAATCCCATGGATGGAGGAGCCTGGTAGGCTGCAGTCCATGGGGTCGCTAAGAGTCGGGCACGACTGAGCGACTTCACTTTCGCTTTTCACTTTCATGCATTGGAGAAGGAAATGGCAACCCACTCCAGTGTTCTTGCCTGGAGAATCCCAGGGACGGGGGAGCCTAGTAGGCTGCCGTCTGTGGGGTCGCACAGAGTCGGACACGACTGAACAGACTCAGCAGCAGCAGCAATCCTCAAAACAAATCTTTCTTGGATAGGTAAAATCATCATCCCCATTTTGGCAGGTGAAGAAACAAAGGAACAGAGAGGTTAGTAAACTTCCAGAGGTTTCGCAGCTAGTAAGTGGCTAAAGTAGAATTTGAAAACAGACTCTTTGACTCCGGAGTCCCTGCTCCAAACACTATATTGTATTGTCTTTGCAGTGCTTGGGAACCTAATGTTCCTCCATGTTAATGAAATCAAGATACTGTTGCCCTTTCAAGTTTTCAGAGTTGACTAAGATAGAGTTCTGCATTACTAAATGATGTATGATGCTGTTCATGTTTTTAAATGCCCTTTATTTTAATAAAATATCAACTTTTTTTTTTTTTTTTTACTTTATTTTACTTTACAGTACTGTATTGGTTTTGCCATACATTGACATGAATCCACCACGGGTGTACATGCGATCCCAAACATGAACCCCACTTCCACCTCCCTCCCCATAACATCTCTCTGGGTCATCCCCATGCACCAGCCCCAAGCATGCTGTATCCTGCGTCAGACATAGACTGGCGATTCGATTCTTACATGATAGTATACATGTTAGAATGCCATTCTCCCCAATCATCCCACCCTCTCCCTCTCCCTCTGAGTCCAAAAGTCCGCTATACACATCTGTGTCTTTTTTGCTGTCTTGCATACAGGGTCATCATTGCCATCTTTCTAAATTCCATATATATGTGTTAGTATACTGTATTGGTGTTTTTCTTTCTGGCTTACTTCACTCTGTATAATCGGTTCCAGTTTCATCCATCTCAACAGAACTGATTCAAATGTATTCTTTTTAACGGCTGAGTAATACTCCATTGTGTATATGTACCACAGCTTTCTTATCCATTCATCTGCTAACAAACACATGAGAAGATGCTCAACATCACTTATTATTAGAGAAATGCAAATCAAAACCACAATGAGGTACCACTTCACACCAGTCAGAATGTCTGCGATCAACACTTTCATAGTGTCAAATTCCTATTAGTCTCTATAAATCAAGATATTTTGACTATTAATTTTATGTTGTTATAGCTTTGTGATGCTTACTAATTAGGTCAATAGATTTTTTTTTCTTGACTGTACCGCCCAGCATGCAGGATCTTAAGTTCCCCAACCAGGAATCAAACCTGCACCCCCTGCAGTGGAAACACAGAATCTTAAACACTTGATCTCCAGGGAAGTCCCAGGTCAATAGAATTTTAAAGTTTGCCAAACCCAACACTGTGGTTATGAAGTTATTGGCAGGAGAATACAAAAAAGGAATCTAAGTTTCTTCCTGAATTTGACTTATCTGCTCACAAATATTTTTCTGTTGTGAAACTTGTTTGAGAGAGACTGAAAAGGTAAGCAAAGGGGTGGAATCTGCTTTCAGAGTGAAATGGATTTCTTGGACAATGGCCCGTTACAAGGAATACTTTTCATTTGACAGCCTTACATGACACATGAATGAAAACTGCTATTTTTAAGTGGTTTATTATGTTCAATGAATTAAACTGTCTTATTGAATTTGCTGATGAATGTTACATGGTTATAAAATTTAGTAACAGCTTTGGTGGCCTCTGGCTTAAGAGATATGGAATTCAAACTTAGCGCCTGCCAAAGCAGGGAGTCTAATAAAAACCAACTATATTTAGTAGATCAGAAGAGTTAACTCTCAGATAAAATTGAAGCAAAAATAACCATCTTCAATAGGAGAGTTACTTTGCTGTCAAGCAAATAAAGCATAGAGGAGAAAAGGGAGGGGGAGAGGAAGAAAGAGAAGATTAAACAAAAAGTATCATCACAAGAAGTTTTTAAAAACTTAACTTCAGATAAATTTGTTAAGAAAAGTTACTTCACAGGATAGTGAAAGATACATCAATCTGTGAATATGATTTTAAATGTTGCCATACTGGAAGAGCCAATTAAGCAAATAAAATGTCTCTCTCTTTATTGTAAGGAATAATCTGGATATCTTCTGTAAGGAATCTTCTGGATAATTTTTCAGGGAGAGTGAGTAGCACATCAAGATAATTAGGCATGCAAAGAAGCATTGCATTATGAGAACAAGTTTAAAAAAAACAGATAACAAAACAGACACACACATACCGTAGATTTCTGGCATTATCACAAACAGACTTTAAAAACAAATACGCTTACTATGTTTAAAGAAATAAAGTCAAGGTTGAAACTATTATATCTGCAAAGAATACCAGATTTTTTTTTAAGATCCCAGTATAATCTCTAGGTATGAAAAATATATAATCAACAATTGATAACTCAATCCATATGTTCGGTAGAAGACTGGACACAGTTAAAAAGAGAATCAGTGTACTAGAAAATAGACCAGGTACAGTATGGAGGATGCAGTAAGGAAATTAAAAAATGGAAAGTACAGAAGAAAGTTAAGAAAGATGAAGTATAAAGTGAGAGGCTATAAAACCATTCCCAAAAGAAGAGAGAAATAGGCTATATTCTGAAAACCTAATAACTGAGAATTATCCAAAACTGAAGAAAACATCAAGCTTCAGATCAAGAATCCCAATGAATCAAAAAATGCTGCATTTGATTTAATTCTGACTGAGAAACTGAAGAGAAAAGGACCCCTTTGTTTTAATCTCATGTTAAATTAACTGTACTTAGTTCACGGCTCACCTCTTCAGTCCACGCAGAATTCTGTACTTGACTACTCTGTGCTTGTTTTCTAATTCCATTCCTTTTCCAAACCTTTACAGACCTCTAATACTTTTGATATGCATCCTTAAAGGTATAGTTATCCTTTTTAATGTACAGAGTGTATGTATATTTAATTGACATAAATTCTATTATTGAGGAAAAAATTGTAGGTAGTCCACAATGGATTTTTAAAAATCCGTATCTACAGATAGCACAGTAAAGTATCAGAAAAAATTTCAAAGGACTTAAACCATACAGATAATACCAAAACAAGGAATCAAAATATGGAAATGAAATATTATAGGCCAGTATAGTTCATGAAAGTAGATCCAAATTCTAAACAAAATAAGCACAGACTGAAGCTAACAATGGATAAAAATGATGTATGATAATAAAGTAAATTTACCACAGAAACGTAAGATTTAACAATAGAAAATCAGTTAATGGAATTCTATATATTAAGATGTTAAAAGAAAGAAACTACATGATCACAGATTTTTTTAAAAGCATCTGAAAATATGCAACAATTGTTTATGATACTTTTTAAAGCTCTCAGAAAACAATAAGCAAATGAGAATTTCCTTAATCAGCAGAATATACAAAAAGGCTTCAGCAACATCATGCTTAATAGTAAAAAATTGAAAGCATTTTCTTTGAGATCATGAATAAGGCAAGAATTTCAATTACCACTACATTTTATTAAAGGTAGTATGAGAAAGCAAGAAATAAAAGCTATATAGACTGAAAAGCAATTCACTGATGAAACAACTGCGAATAAAAATTACTTTTAAAAACTACAAATGACATACTAGAATAAATAAGAGAATTAGCAAACTAGAGGGAAATTAAAATAATACACAATAACCAACTGTATTTCTGTATACTAAGAAAAAAATCTTGGGAATAAAACTTAAAATAACATTTGCATTAGCTAGAATAAATCTAACAAAACATGTTTAAGATTTTTAGGCAGAAAAATATAAAACTTGATTAAATAATATCTAAATAAATGAAGAAATATCCCATGTTCATATACCAGACGTCTCAAAAGTGAAAAGAAACCAATTATCCCCAAATTGAAAAACTCAATTCAATGCAATCTCAGACAAATCCTAATAGTTCTTGCAAAACTTAGTAATGTAATTTTTAAATTAATACAGAAACAGAAACGCAAATGACGAAGAATAGCCAAGACACTCTTTTAAAAAGTAGGAAGACTTGTTCCATCAATTATGTAGTTTTATTATAGCACTAGAGGAATTAAGACAACGTGACAATGTTGCGGGAAAATAAAAAAGACCTATGAAATAAAACCGGGAATCCAGACCAATGATATTCTTATGAGTGTACACATATTTATAGATCATATACAAAAGGAAGGACTGCTTATTTTGAATAAATAGTTCTGGGATGACTACACATCTATTTCAGAAAAAAGTGAAATCTGACCCCTGTTTCACATAATATGCAAAGATAATCCCAAATGGATCAGAGAACCAATTTGCGATAATCCTGTTGTGAGATACTACAGAATATACTAGTTGCTCTTGAACTGAGGAAGGATTTTTTTTAAACAAGACACCAAAAGCACTAGTAATGAAGCAAAAGACTAATCTCTTTACTACTGAAATTAAAAACTTCTGTTCTCCAAAAAATATCAAAGAGAATAAACAGATAAGTCACAAACTGGAAAAAAGTTATTTTTAACACATATAACCCAAAAAAGACTAACACCAAGAATATATTTTAAATGTAGTAAGAAAAAAATGACAGATATAACAGAAAATAACAGGAAAGTATACAAAGTACTTAAACAGGTACTTCATAAAAGAGAATATTCAAATAGCCAATACACACAGGAAAATGTGCTCAGTTTCATTGGTAATTAGGAAAACGAAAATTAAAACTCCAAGATTCCACAAACATACTCATCAGATTAACAAAAATTTTAAAATTGGACATTACCAAATACTAGTGAAGAAGTGAAACAATGGAAACTCCCAGACACTGTCAGTGTATACACTGGGAAAACCACTTTGGAAAACAGTTTGGAACTATAAAGTTAAATATATAAATCCTTTATTGGTTGTAAAAGCCCCCTTAAAACTTAATGGCTTAAAATAACAATGATTAAAAAACAAAACAAGTACATTTGAGGTACATTTGTTGTTTTTCAGTCCCTTAGTCGTGTTCGACTCTTTACGACCCCATGGGCTGAAGCATGCCAGGCTTCCCTGTTCATCATGAACTCCCAGAGCTTGCTCAAACTTATGTCAATCAAGTCAGTGATGCCATCCAACCATCTCATCCTCTGTCGTCCCCTTCTCCTCCTGCTCTCAATTTTTCCCAGCATCAGGGTCTTTCCAATGAGTTGGTTCTTCGCGTTAGGTGGCCAAAGTATTGGAGTTTCAGCTTCAGCATCAGTCCTTCTAATGAATATTCAGGACTGTTTTCCTTTAGGATGGACTGGTTGCATCTCCTTCAAGTCTAAGGGAGTCTCAAGAGTCTTCTCCAACACCACAGTCCAAAACCATCATTTCTTCAGCGCTCAGCTTTCTTTATGGTCCAGCTCTCACATCCATACATGACCACTGGAAAAACCACAGCTGTGACTAGACGGACCTTTGTCGGCAAAGTAATGTCTCTATTTTTTAATATGCTGTCTAGATTGGACATAGCTTTTCTTCCAAGGAGCAAGCGTCTTTTAATTTCATGGCTGCAGTCACCATCTGCAGTGATTTTGGAGCCCCCAAAAATAAAGCCTGTCACTGTTTCCATTGTTACCCCATCTATTTGCCATGAAGTGATGAGACTAGATACCATGATCTTAGGTTTTTGAATGCTGAGTTTTAAGCCAGCTTTTTCACTCTCCTTTTTCACCTTCATCAAGAGGCCCTTTAATTCCTCTTCACTTTCTGCCATAAGGGTGGTGTCATCTGCATATCTGAGGTTATTGATATTTCTCCTGGCAATCTTGATTCCAGCTTGTGCTTCATCCAGTCCAGCATTTCACATGATGTACTCTGCATATAAGCTAAATAAGCAGGGTGACAATATTCAGCCTTGATGTACTCCTTTCCCAATTTGGAACCAGTCAGTTGTTCTATGTCCAGTTCTAACTGTTGCTTCTTGACCTGCATACTGGTTTAGCAGGAGGCAGGGAAGCTTGTCTGGTATTCCCATCTCTTTAAGGATGTTCCACAGTTTGTTGTGATCCACACAGTCAAAGGCTTCAGCGTAGTCAATGAAGCAGAAGTAGATGTTTTCCTGGAATCCTCTTGCCTTTTCTATGATCCAATGGATGATGGTAATTTGATCTCTGGTTCCTCTATCTTTTCTAAATCCACCTTGAACATCTGGAAGTTCTTAGTTCACCTACCATTGAAGCCTAGCTTGGAGAATTTTGAGTATTACTTTGCTAATGCGAGTGTTAACGCTAGTGTGTGAGATGAGTGCAATTGTGTGATAGTTTGAACTGTCTTTGGCACTGCCCTTCTTTATTACCTCAACGTAACAAAGGCCATATATGACAAGCCCACAACTAACATCATAATGGCAAAAAGCTGAAAGATCTTCCTCCAAGATCAGAAACAAGACAAGGATGTCCAGTCTCTCCTTCCTTTTGCTGAGCAGTTTTAATAATATGTAACTATCTTAAAATACATCTTATATCTGGAGTCACAGTGGTTAATTCCCAAAAATTTTCTTCACCATAGAAGATTAAATTAAACCAGTTACCTAATTCCATTACCGTAGCCACTGACTGATTTATAAATAGGCAAGCAACTCAATCCTGGTCAAAGAGTTCAGAAGGAAAGTGTATTCTGAAGGGAGGCTTCTAAGAAGTTCTTTTTGCTCCTAGGAGTCACAGAAAGAAATGAGTCTTTTCTTTTGCTGGATATTATTCTGTCTCATCTTAACACCTGGAATTGCTGAAGCCCTATTTGACCACAAGGGGAGTCAGTTTGAGGGCAGTGAGGATGGCAGAGTGGTGAAAAAGAAGGAACTTTGGTCCCTGACAACATTGCTCAGGCACCAACTATACCATATCAGGAATCTACTCAACCTCTATACTTGTATAATGTAAGATAATAAATGTCCTTCTTGTTTAAGGCAGTTTTAGTAAAATTTTGTTATCTGTTGCCAAGGAATTACAATCTATCATGCTGCCATGTAACTGAGAATCTATTATATGTTTAACAGTAACTGGAAGGACTGATGGTGAAGCTCCAATACTTTGACCACCTGATGTGAAAAGCTGACTTATTGGAAAAGACCCTGATGCTTGGAAAGATTGAGGGCAGGAAGAGAAGCGGGTGACAGGGGATGAGATGGTTGGATGGCATCATCAATCCAATGGACATGAGTCTGAGCAAACTTCAGGAGACAATGAAGGACAGGGAATCCTGGCCTGCTGCAGTCCATGGGGTCACAAAAAGTGGGTCACAACTTAGTGATTGAATAACAACAACAACAACTGGTATATAAGATCACTCTTACATTAGATAACCCCCTGGCAATTCATAGGGTCGCAAAGAGTTGGACACGACTGAGCAACTGAACTGAACTGAAGGGCAGGGTTATGCCTCATTTAATTTTCTTTCTTTCCTGTGTTTTGTTAATTTTTAATTTTACCCAAAGTAATATTTGCATTTGTGAAAAAAAAAAAAAAAGAGCCAGAAAGCAAACATTGGAAAACAGTTATCAGCTGGCCTACATTTCGCCATTCCCACTTCCCAGAGTCACTTTCAATTATTTTGACTGTTTCTTCTGATATATACCTAAATATTTCTAAATGCTTTAACTCTATTTTTTTAATGTATCCATTTTTACTGTATTTTTTTTACATCCTGTTATATTAATTTAGCTCACTTCTTCCATCTTCTCAACAAATTCACAGCACAATTTTAGGTTGACTCAAAGGTCAGTTTACATCAATAGTTAGAAAAATGTGAGAAGATCTTTAAGGGGATCTGCAACTTAAAAAGTATTTTCATTATAATACTACAGTGTTATATGCCTTTATTTTTATATTCTCACTAGTGTACAGTAGAATTTTCCATAAGCTACATAATATGATACTGCAACAGAAAAATGTAAAAGCAGATACAATAAGCTGGTTGTGTCCTTTTAAGCCAGATATGAAGGAGAGTCACAAATAGAAAACAATGCCATTTTTATTACTAAGTTTTTTGTTTAGGAAAATATGTTCTTTTTTATAAAAATGTCATTTCACATTACAATTTATGATTTATTTTCATTTGAATAAACATCAAAAAATTTTCTCAGTTTTAATTTTTCATCTCATAGAGAAAACAGCAAAAGATATATCCCATATAAACAAAAATTTTCTAAGATCTTTAATAACCTTTAAAAGTATCTTTAAATCTTTGAGAACTACTGGCTTAAATTACTGTAACTATGTAAATTCAATCCCTGGGTCAGGAAGATCACCTGGGGTAGGAAATGGCAACCCACTCCAGTATTCTTGCTTGGAAATTTTCATTGACAGCAAAGCCTGGTGGGCTACAGTCCACGGGGTCACAAAAAGAGTCAGATACAGCTGAGCAAATGTTGGTTACTGCCAAGCCAAGCAGAGTATCATTCGTTATATGTCCTTTTGAGTTGTCCTCAAGTTTAGTAACTGTTAAGAGTTTTTTTTTCCATTTCTTACTTTGCTTTGTACCTGCTATTTACTTTTTCCAAATGCTCCAAAGAAACGTCAGTCAACAATTTTTCTGTTTTCAAAAACATCAAATTATTTCAGTCATGACTCCCCCACATCCTTCCTTTCTGTTGCCCCAACCTGGCCTGGTCTGGATGCACAGCCATTGTTTTCCAGTTTTCCACTGACATCTTCTTATATAGAACTGCTGTTTCCTGTCTCCTATGGCTTCTTTTTTTGGCTTTTTTCCTGGTCTTGATAAAAAGTAACCCCCCAGTAGCTTCCTATGGGTGGGTGAATGGAAACTAAGTTCTTTTAACATAAAAATGTCTCAAAATTACACTATTCCAACCTCATACTTAATATGACAGTTTGGCCTCAGTTACAGAAAAGGAGGCCTATACTATTTACTTCATAATATCCTCCCCTCATTCTCTGTTCTCTCTGGAACTCCTTCTAGTAGGATGCTGAATCACATATATTGATCATCTCATTTTCTTATCTCTCCTATTTTCTTTCTTTTGTTCCACTTTCTGAGAGATCTCCTCCCTTTTATCTCCCAATCATTCTGTTAAAATTTATCTTTTTAATGTCCAAAAGTTCTTTTCTGTTACAGAACTGCATTTTTTTCATAGCATCCTATTTCTGTTTTATGA
The DNA here is from genome assembly GCF_023091745.1 of Budorcas taxicolor. Taxonomy (NCBI): domain Eukaryota; kingdom Metazoa; phylum Chordata; class Mammalia; order Artiodactyla; family Bovidae; genus Budorcas; species Budorcas taxicolor. The sequence goes on from NC_068924.1 coordinate 61,515,295, forward strand.
ACATAAAAAACTCTTATCTGGTAGTTTTTTATATACTGTGTATATATTCTTACATACATGTTTAACAGCCACAAATTCCTCCCATTCAGCACTCATACCTCTTTGCAATATGACTTTCTTGCTTCTCCCATCCAGAAATGGAATGCATTCTCTTTTGAATCTAGGTTAGCTGTGTAACATTCTTTGATCAATAGAATGTGCAAGAATTGACACCAGAGTTTAGAGTACCAGAGTTTAGGCTTTAAGAAGTCTTGTAGTTTCTGCCTTTGAACTCTTGGAAAGATCCCCAGAGAAAACCCTGCTTTATGAAATCTGGGATTAAAAAATACATATTAAAAACCCAAGCATTCTAATTTTTCTATCTGAACTCAGCCCTGAGCAAACCCATCAATTAAATAATACTTGTATGAAATAGCATAATAAAATAACAGATTAACATCCCAATCTACAAAATTATGAGAAATAATAAATTATTGTTGTTTTAGCCACCTAGTTTGGGTGGTTTGTTATTCAGCAACAAGTAAATGATACAGAAAAGAATATTAGAAATGGAATGATACCACACAAAAACCCAAAATATGTAGTGCTGACTTGGGGACTGCATGGTAAGCAGAGGCAAAACTGGAAGAGCAATGAGGAAGTGTTACTAGAGTCTGTAAATCTAGTAACTGGCCAGAGGACTAAGGCAACTTGGAAGATAAGAAAAACAAAAATGTACCTAATTAAAATGTGAATATGTCTAAGGAGATTTCCAGGTAGAATGTTGCAAGTGTCAACTGATCTTTTTTCCTAGTGGAATATTAAAGGTATGTAAAGACAGATAAATTAAAGAAGAAATTATTTAGGTTCATTCATTCAATTTGCAGGAAATATAAAGGGTCCAATATGTGCTAGGTTGGAAAATTAAAATCATTTCACACTTCCAGTCTTCAATCAACAAAAATTCTCATAGTAAGAAAGAGTTCAAAATAAATATCAAACCAAGACCCTTTAATGTCTCAGAAAATGCAAGGCAATATTACTATATAAGAATCTCAAGAGCATTATCTGAGAGCAGCCTGATATGTCCAAAGTAGACAGAGGTCCATCTTAGAATTATGGGTGTGGCTTTGGAGAAGAAATTCATAGGAAATCCAGAAAGTGTTATGCTTTTGTTCTGAGTTAGTTTATGCGTTTTGGGTTTTGGTGAGTTGTTTTGTTTTTGTCTTTTCATAGTATTAGTAGGAGCACTACCAGCTTGGACTGAGTCAGCTCAAAGTGAAGGATCCTCTGGGCCACAAAGTTCTACAGGTAGAAAACATGACTGAAACAGCTACTCAGTTGCAAAAAGAGACTATTTCTCATAGAAAATGAAAAGCCTTTCAAAGAACTGAGCCAAGAATCCAGAGGTAGAGCCAAGACGAAAACAAAGGACTGGAGAACACATCCAGGGAGCAGAATGGATACTGTAAAGAACAACCCTATTGTTTTCCTTTATACACAATATTTCACTTCCAATCATTCTAGTCACCAAATGTGTAGAGGTTTTCCACACACCAAGCATTTCTGCCAACACTAGCTGGGTGCAATTTATCTTAATTCTGACATTTTCTACCTAGAGACAGAATCAGATCCACAGGTTAAGGACTCAGTCCTACAAGACTATCCCCACCACCACTTCAGATGCCAATCACAAGTCCAGGTTGTCACCTATATGTCTGAACAACTGGCTGTAAACCAGAAGTTTCCATGACTCCCCCTCTGCAGGTTTGATCAGTTTGCTAGAGCAGCTCACAGAACTAAGGAAAAAGTTTATTCACTAGATTATCAGTTTATAAAGGAAATTAAAAGATGTGAATAAACAGCCAAATGAAGAGATATACAGAGAGAGACCTAAAAGGGTCCCAAGCAAAGGAGCCTCTGTCTCTATAGAGTCTTGAATGTGTCGCCTTCTCAGCACATAGAAGCATCCTTGTTCATCAGTTTCTCCAAATGTCTGTAGTTCAGGGATCTTTATGGAGGCTTTATTAAATAAACATGATTGATTGATCATCAGTGACCAAGTCATTCTCCAGCTCTTCACCCCTACCAGGAGGTCTAGCTGAGGGTTGAGAGGCTGAAAGTTCCTATCCTTTTAATCACAGGGTTGCTTCTTCTGGCAACCAGTTCCCATGCTTAGGGGCTTTCCAAAAACCACCTCCTTATGGCCAATTGGCACATGAAAAGATGTTCAACATCACTAATTACCAGAGAAATGCAAATCAAAACCATAATGAGGTATCACCTTACATCAGTCAGAATGGCCATCATCAAAAAGTCTACAAATAACAAATGCTAAAGAGGGTGTGGAAAAAAGGGAACCCTTCTACCCTGTCGGTGGGAATGTAAGTTAGTACAGCCACTATGGAAAACAGTAAGAAGAGTCCTCAGAAAACTAAAACTAGAATTACCATACGACCGAGCAATCCCATTTCTGGACACATATCCAGACAAAAACATAATTCAAAAAGATACATGCACCCATAAGTTCATAGCAGCACTAATCACAATAGCCAAGATATGGAAACAACTAAAATGTCTACTGACAGATGAACAGTAAAGTAGATATGGTATATACACAATGAAATACTACTCAGCCACAAAAATGAACAAAGTAATGCCATTTGTAGCAACACAGATGCAACCAGAAATTATCATACTAGTGAAGTCAGATGGAGAAGGCAATGGCACCCACTCCAGTACTCTTGCCTGGAAAATCCCATGGACGGAGGAGCCTGGTGGGCTGCAGTCCATGGGGTCGCTGAGTGACTTCACTTTCAGTTTTCACTTTCATGCATTGGAGAAGGAAATAGCAACCCACTCCAGTGTTCTTGCCTGGAGAATCCCAGGGACAGGGAAGCCTGGTGGGCTGCTGTCCATGGGGTCGCACAGAGTCGGACACGACTGAAGCGACTTAGCAGCAACAGCAGCATTCGGACAAAAACATAATTCAAAAAGATACATGCACCTGTAAGTTCATAGCAGCACTAATCACAATAGCCAAGATATGGAAACAACTAAAATGTCTACTGACAGATGAACAGTGAAGCAGATATGGTATATACACAATGAAATACTATTCAGCCACAAAAATGAACAAAGTAATGCCATTTGTAGCAACATAGATGCAACCAGAAATTATCACACGAGTGAAGTCAGACGGAGAAGGCAATGGCACCCCACTCCAGTACTCTTGCCTGGAAAATCCCATGGACAGAGGAGCCTGGTAGACTGCAGTCCATGGTGTCTCGAAGTCGGACACGACTGAGTGACTTCACTTTCACTTTTCACTTTCATGCACTGGAGAAGGAAATGGCAACCCACTCCAGTATTCTTGCCTGGAGAGTCCCAGGGACGGGGAAGCCTGGTGGGCTGCCATCTATGGGGTCACACAGAGTCGGACAAAACTGAAGCGACTTAGCAGCACCAGCAGCAGTGAAGTCAGAAAGACAAATACTATATGATATCACTTATACGTGGAATCTAAAATATGACACAAATGAACCTATCTATGAAAAAAAAAAAATCACAGACAAAAGAGAAAAAACTGTTGATTGCCAAGAGGGAAAGGGCTGGGAGAGAGGTGGAGTGGGAGTTTGGGGTTAGCAGATGTAAGCTTTTATATATAAAATGGATAACAGTAAAATCCTACTGTATAGCACACAGAACTCTATTAATATATTATGATAAAGCCATTATGGAAAAGAAGCTTTTAAAAGATATGCAAAACTGAATCACTCTGCTGTATAGCAGTAATTAACATAACACTGTAAATCAACTATATTTCAATTTTTAAAAAGGATAAAATAAAAAAACAAAAAAACAAAATCACCTCCTTAACACAAACTCAGGTGTGCTTAAAAGAGGCTTGTTATAACAACAACAACAACAAAACACTTTACAGTTCCTTATGATTATACAGTGGAAGTGAGAAACAGATTTAAGGGACTAGATCTGATAGACAGAGGGCCTGATGAACTATGGACGGAGGTTTGCGACACTGTACAAGAGACAGGGATCACGACCATCCCCAAGAAAAAGAAACGCAAAAAACCAAAATGGCTGTCTGAGGAGGCCTTACAAATAGCTGTGAAAAGAAGAGAAGAGAAAAGCAAAGGAGAAAAGGAAAGATATACCCATTTGAATGCAGAGTTCCAAAGAATAGAAAGGAGAGGTAAGAAAGCCTTCCTCAGCAGTCAGTGCAAAGAAATAGAGGAAAAAAATAGAATACGAAAGACTAGAGATCTCTTCAAGAAAATTAGAGATACCAAGGGAACATTTCATGCAAAGATGGGCTCAATAAAGGACAGAAATGGTAGGGACCTAACAGAAGCAGAAGATAGTAAGAAGAGGTGGCAAGAATACACAGAAGAACTGTACAAAAAAGATCTTCACAACCCAGATAACCACGATGGTGTGATCACTCACCTAGAGCCAGACATCCTGCAATGTGAAGTCAAGCGGGCCTTAGGAAGCATCACTACGAACAAAGCTAGTGGAGATGGTGGAATTCCAGTTGAGCTCTTTCAAATCCTGAAAGATGATGCTGTGAAAGGGCTGTACTCAATATGCCAGCACATTTGGAAAACTCAGCAGTGGCCACAGAACTGGAAAAGGTGAGTTTTCATTCCAATTCCAAAGAAAGGCAATGCCAAAGAATGCTCAAACTACCGCACAATTGCACTCATCTCACACGCTAGTAAAGTAATGCTCAAAATTCTTCAAGCAAGGCTTCACCAATGCGTGAACCGTGAACTTCCAGATAGATGTTCAAGCTGGTTTTAGAAAAGGCAAGAGGAACCAGAAATCAAATTGCCAACATCCGCTAGATCATCAAAAAAGCAAGAGTTCCAGAAAAACATCTATTTCTGCTTTATTGACTAAGCCAAAGCCTTTGTCTGTGTGAATCACAATAAACTGTGGAAAATTCTGAAAGAAATGGGAATACCAGACCACCTCACCTGCCTCTTGAGAAACCTGTATGCAGGTCAGGAAGCAACAGTTAGAACTGGACATGGAACAACAGACTGGTTGCAAATAGGAAAAGGAGTACCTCAAGGCTGTATGTTGTCACCCTGCTTATTTAACTTATATGCAGAGTACATCAATGGGAAACACTGGGCTGGAAGAAGCACAAGCTGGAATCAAGATTGCCGGGAGAAATATCAATAACCTCAGATATGCAGGTGACACCACCCTTATAGCAGAAAGTGAAGAGGAACTAAAGAGCCTCTTGATGAAAGTGAAAGAGGAGAATGAAAAAGTTGGCTTAAAGCTCAACATTCAGAAAACGAAGATCATGGCATCTGGTCCCATCACTTCATGGCAAATAGATGGGGAAACAGTGGAAAACAGTGGCTGACTTTATTTTGGAGAGCCCCAAAATCACTGCAGATGGTGATTGCAGCCATGAAATTAAAAGATGCTTACTCCTTGGAAGGAAAGTTATGACCAACCTAGAGAGCATTTTAAAAAGCAGAGACATTACTTTGTCAACAATGGTCCATCTAGTCAAAGCTATGGTTTTTCCAGTGGTCATGTATGGATGTGAGAGTTGGACTATAAAGAAAGCTGAGCACCGAAGAATTGATGCATTTGAACTGTGGTGCTGGAGGACTCCTGAGAGTCCCTTGGACTGCAAGGAGATCCAACCAGTCCATCCTAAAGGAGATCAGTTCTGGGTGTTCATTGGAAGGACTGATGCTGAAGCTGAAACTCCAATACTTTGGCCACCTGATGCGAAGAGCTGTGTCATTTGAAAAGACCCTGATGCTGGAAAAGATTGAGGGCAGAAGAAGGGGACGACAGAGGATGAGATGGTTGGATGGCATCACCAACTCAATGGACATGAGTTTGGGTAAACTCCAGGAGCTGGTGATGGACAGGGAGGCCTGGCGTGCTGTAGTTCATGGGGTCACAAAGAATCAGACACGACTGAGCAACTGAACTGAACTAAAAGGTTTAAACATAGGTGTTACCACATGACCCAGCAACTACACCTCAAGAGAACATTATATGTGAATGTTCATAAGAGGATTAATCATAATATCCAAGAAAGTGGAAACAACCCAAATGTCTATCAACTGATGAATAGATAAAATGTGGCATATCCATAAAATGGAATGTCAGCATAGACAGAACAAAGTACTGATACATGCTACAGTATGGATGAACTTGAAAACATTATACTAAGGGAAAGAAGCCAGTCACAAAGGGCCACATCCATTTATGTGAAATGTCCAGAAAAGGTAAACCCACACTGGTTGTTACTTAGGGCTGGGGTTGGTAAAATTAAAGAGAAAAAGAGACTGCTAATGAGTTTGGGATTTCTTTTTCAGGTGATAAAAATGTTCTAAAATTGATTGTGGTAACAGTTGCACAACTCTGCATATACTAAAAAAACTACTGATTTGTACACTTTGAATGAATGAATTGTATGGTATGTAAACTATTTACATCAAACTTCTATTTTTTACAATGGAATAATATCCTAAAAAGCTGAATGGAAGTTCTGGGAAAGACTTAACGACCAACAGGCTTCAATACTACTTGACTGGGTGGCCAAACAGTCTTTTCCTTAGGGGACTACCTCCCCAGCATCAATATACAGACATTGTTTCTCTCAAGACTTTCATTTTCTCTGGAGAAAATCTCTCCATTCTTGTCTCAGAATGCAAGAAGAGAAGAAGAAGCTTTTATCTGGGCATTGTGATAGAAGTATGACAGACAGGATGTAAAGGGTTCCACACTGAACAGATTCTTACTCAATTTTCATTTTCAGTCCTATGCCTCATCCCTGTCCTGCACTGTGTCTTTTGCACTTCTGACTAGGACTGCATGGTTTAATTTTTTCAGAGCATAAATTTCCCATCTCCTGTGGGGAAAGAGACCAGGAAGATTCAAGTATTCTATACAAAGATTTTCAACAAATCACCCTTTTTATGCTGAGCGTTATTCTCTTCTTTGGTATTTGGTCCTTCCAAATGATAAGCATATTTCCAAACTTTTAAGTCAGTCACCACTCGTCTATCTGCTTTCTGAGACACACTGTTGAATTATCTTCTGCTCTCCGGTCTCTCTGAGTTAATATTCCTTTTATGTATTTTAATGATATTGAGGAAAATAAATATATGTGGTCAATCCAACATGTTTAACCAAAAGTCTCAAACAGGATTACAAAACCCGCTTCCTATTTAATTAGAGAAATGGCTGTGCATAAAACACCTTGAACAATGGTAGACCTCAAAAAAATACATGATGAATTACACAGAGCAGTTGATTAAGGAAACTTTAATTAGGTTAGCACACGCAGAGCACTATGCAAGTTTCCCAAGGTAGGAGCTCACAACCTGGCTGGAGAGAGAGACATGGAAGTCAACAGTGTGAAAAGCACTAAAATAGATGCAATACAAGTTGTCAATGAAAATACAAACAAGAAACTAACTCTGTCTGTCCACAGGGCTTAAAGAGAAGATTACAGAAAAAATAATAGCTGTGCTAGGCCTTAAATTTGTTTGGCAAAGACTATGTGGGAAGCATAACATAATCAAAATGATAATTATGTTTCTATTATTCATCATTTTACATAAAAAAAATATCAATTTACCAAAAGAAATATCTACCAGATAGTGCAAATCTACATGACTTTCCACTCAGTCTGGGGAGCCTGTGTTGTTGTCCTCTTCACTGCTGTATCTCCCAGAGCCTAACATTATATCTAGTACATAAGAGGAACTGTGCAAATCTCCTTTCAGTTCAAAACCAAACTTACTTCAGCCTTAACTTCTACATACTTGCTATTCCTCTATCGGAATGATCTGTCACCACACTTACACAGAATTTCTTTCCTGTTTTTCAAGTCTCAGATCAAATGTTACCTCTTCAGTATGGACCACACCTCATCACTCTTCAGTACATCATACTGTTTTATTTTCTTCACAGCATTTTCCATTACCCAAAATTATGTTAATTATCTTTTTACTTTGAATTATCTTTTACTAATTATCTTTTACTCTTTACTTCCTCCTTTTAAGAAAATGAGCTTTTAAAAATGAGCTTAAAGCACAAGCTCATCTGTCTTGGCCATGCTGTTGTCTTCAGCACCTAGGACAGGGCCTGATATAAAGTATAATAGTATCAGAGATTAAAAAATACTTATTAACTATTCAATGAATTGAACTGATTGCACCAGAGATCAAATTGCCAACATCCATTGGATCACTGAAAAAGCAAGAGACCTCCAGAAAAACATCTACTTCTACTTTACTGACTATGCCAAAGCCTTTAACTGTGTGGATCATAACAAATTGTGGAACATCCTTAAAGAGATGGGAATACCAGATCACCTTACCTGCTTCCTGAGAAATCTGTACGCAGGTAAAGAAGCAACAGTCAGAACTGGACATGGAACAATGGACTGGTTCCAAATCGAGAAAGGAGTACGTCAAGGCTGAATATTGTCACCCTGCTTATTTAACTTATATGCAGAGCACATCATGCGAAATGCTGGGCTGGATAGAGCACAAGTTGGATGAATCACAAGCTGGAATTAAGATTGCTGGGAGAAACATCAATAACCTTTGATACACAGATGACATCACCCTTATGGCAGAAAACAAAGAACTAAAGAGACTCTTGATGAAAGTGAAAGATGAGAGTGAAAAAGTTGGTTTAAAACGCAACATTCAGAAAACTAAGGTCATGGCATCTGGTCTTCTCATTTCATGGCAAACAGATGGGGTAACAATGGAAACAGTGACAGGCTTTATTTTCTTGGGCTCCAAAAATCACTGCAGATGGTGGCTGTAGCCATGAAATTAAAAGACGCTTGCTCCTTGGAAGAAAAGCTATGATCAACCTAGACAGCATATTAAAAAGCAGAGACATTACTTTGCCAACAAAGGTCCGTCTAGTCAAAGCTATGGTTTTTCCAGTAGTCATGTATGGATGTGAGAATTGGACTATAAAGAAAGCTGAGCACTGAAGAATTGATGGTTTTGGACTGTGGTGTTGGAGAAGACTCTTGAGAGTCCCTTGGATTTGAAGGAGATGCAACCAGTCCATCGTAAAGGAAATTAGTCCTGAATATTCATTAGAAGGACTGAGGCTGAAGCTGAAACTCCAATACTCTGGCCACCTGATGCAAAGAACTGACTCATTTGTAAAGACCCTGATGCTGGGAAAGATTGAAGGCAGGATGAGAAGGGGATGACAGAGGATGAGATGGTTGGATGGCACCACTGACTTGATGGACATGAGTTTGAGTAAGCTCAGGGAGTTGGTGATGGACAGGGAAGCCTGGCGTGCTACAGTCCATGGGGTCGCAAAGAGTTGGACATGACTGAGCGACTGAACTGATAATTGATTCAATGAATTTACCGCATCTTCCAGCTCCTTAAAGGTATTTAGTTAGTGACCCCTCCAACAGGCACATAATCATTCAAACAGCAACAGACCAGGAATCACTTGATTTTAACAAACCTGTTAGTAGGTAGTCATGTGATTTTGGACAAACTGCTTGACTTTTCTGGATCTACTTTCTTGCTTTATCTCTAAATTTACTTCCAGTTCTAAAGTTCTATCTTGTGACTACCGTGTGATTGATTCCCAATGTATCTTCAGTTATCTCAAAAGTTCTCACTGGCATTTTTCCACCTCAGATTTAACAAATGAAAACTCGCATTTCTCTCTCAAATCTTTCAAACTTTTTTTCTGTCAGCAGTAACACATTCTTTCTTTAAATCTCCAATGAACATTCACAGAATCTTTGATCTCTTTCTATCTTGCTCTCTTCTCTGTCCCCTCTCTCTCATTTTCACTCCCCTTCATCCCCGAAATCTAATCTCTAAATGGACCAGTTTGTTCTTCCTTCCAATTGGTCCTTAGATTCATTCTGCATCACTACTCCTACTGCTATCAATCTAGTCAAACCCTCATTACCTCAGACATGAATTATAATCACATTTTCCTATTATCCTTTTATTTAATTTTCTCCCCTTTCAGTTTATCCTGTATATTTTCTCCAGAATTATTTTTCAAAATGCCACTTAAATCTCCTCAATTTCCAAATTCAAGAGGGCTCCTCTTGTCTACAAATCAAGTCCAAATGCATCTGTCTCATTTTTAAAGCTTTCCCACTCTCTAGTTTCATCCTCCTATTCAACTTTAATCTTCTTCTACACCAAACAGGGGTTCCAAGAGAGAGCCAAGGTGTCTTCTATTATAGTTTCCTACTGTCTCACTAATCCACACTCATTCCCACTTGGTACCTAGAATAATTTTTCAGCTCCCCCTCCATTTAAATTCTACTCCTCTTATGCCCAATTCAAGGCCCCTTTTCTCCAGAAATCCTTCCCTGACCACTCTAAACCCTCCATTTTCTAAATTCCTGTTGAGTGGTTAAAGTCAACACTACAGTTTAATAATAACTTACCAGTTGTTCTATGTGTGTCCACCTGCCTCTCCAAATTAGATGTTTCTTAAAGGCAAGAACTGTTCTACATGCTTTCATTTACTCCCCCATAACATTTCTAGGCACAATGTAAGTATTCATTTAATTAACTGGCAATTAAAATAGCTTATTTTTATACAACTTCACATATTACAGAGCAATTTCACCTATATTTCTCTTTTGATCCTTAAATTGCTGCTGAGGTGTATAGGCATTACTTTCTATGGCATATTTTTTAAAAAATACCAAACTTAAAGTCAGAGTCCTAAAGGTGAAGATTAATTTTTCTGAGATAAAGTTCCCTAATCTGACAATAAATTTCAAGCTTAACCCAAAAAATGCTTCCTATTTTAAAAGATGAGCACTCTTAAAGTTCTGAAATAGATTTTTAGATGGATTAACAACACCAACCAGTTCAATTAATAAATAATTATGAAAAGAATACAGAAAAAATTGACAACTATGTCTGATTTTATTTTCTATACTATTGAGACTTTTAAAAATAGTACACAGAATAATGGCAATAAGCTTAAGTGTTATTAATATTTTATTAGAAAGCTTTATTTTTTTAAATAGATGTTATCTATTACTTATATACCAACATATCCCAAAAGAGATTGTACATAGTGATCTCTTTAAGAGGTTTGCTATATTTTTATCTGTGATTTTTATTACTAAAGAAGGCTCAATTATTTCCATCAGAAGGCTCCTTCTATTTTATATGGAAAGTCAACGTCAAAGCATTATTGACTTATCAGAAATATACTTTAAACTGCATTTATTTGGTGACCTGGTATTTGTTTCTTGCTATATAACACTGTGTGTGCCTGCTCAGTTGCTTCAGTCATGTCCAACTCTTTGTAACGCCATGGACCACAACCCGCCAGCTTCCTCTGTCCTTGGGATTTTTTTCCAGCAAGAATATTGGGCTGCCATGCCCTTCTCCGGGGGCTCTTCCCAGGGATCAAACCCGCATCTCCTGCATTGCAAGCGGATGCTTTACCACTGAGCCATCAGGAAAGCCCATGTAACAACAGTACTTGTCCTAAACACTCAAAGTTCAAAATATCTGCAAAATTTGAGAACAGTACCTTTATGTTAAGAGTAGAAATCATACTACCTACCTGTTAACTTTAATAAAAATCAATAGTGGTAAGCAAACAACAAAAGCATGAAATAAATCAGTGTTTCTCAAAGTATGGGCTTCCCTTGTGGCTCAGCTGGTAAAGAATCTGCCTGCAATGCAGGAGACCTGAGTTCGATTCCTGGGTTGGGAAGATCCCCTGGAAAAAGGAACGGTTACACAATCTAGTATTATGGCCTGGAGAATTCCATGGACTGTATAGTCAGTCCATGGGGTCGCAAAGAGTTGGACATGACTGAGCGACTTTCACTTTGCTTCACTTCTCAAAGTATAGTCCTTGGACCAACAATACCAGCATCACTTTGCTAGAAATGCAAATTCTAGGGCCTAACTCAGATCCACGGATTCAAGAACTGGGGGCGGGCTACTTCAATCTTGCTTTAACGAGCCCACTCAAGTGTAGAAAAATACTGATATAAATTAACCAAAGCATGGGATACTTACTTGGTCACTGAATTTTTTTAAATATATTTTTTAAATGTAGATTTTAGATCCCATCTAGGAAAGGATTTGTTTCCTTGTTCTAGTTTACCAAATAGTGATTTAAAGTACTAAACAAAACTATGAGACCTGTAATCAGGCTTAAACAATGGAAATGAGGAACTTGGTGACAACTCTATCTTTTGTATAAAGAATCAGAGAAAATTAATGCTAAGTACCCACAAATTTGCAAATATTCCCAAAATCTGAACCGGGGAAAATGATTAAGATTTGTTTCCCCACTTGGTACACTTTTAAAATTCATGATCAGTTAGGAATGTTAAAGAGTAAAGAGTAAAATAAGCAAAGTATATGGGAATTGTTAGGTAGTTAGAATAGGAAACAGAAGTCCAGAATGGCAGTGGCTAAAAGACAAGGAAGGGAAAAGTCTGCAAAAATAGAACAAAGGAAGGTCCGAGGACCCGAGTGAGGACCTCAGGTAGAACAAACAGCACTCCTGGCTAGCCCAATTTACACAGGGCAGGCCCAGGGGCAGGAAAAAAAAACATAAAAAGAGGAGCCAAAGGACCAGGGGTCGGTCTCTCTCTCTCCCGTGCAGGTGTGTGCTTGTGTTCTCTCTCTCTCTTCTCTTCGCGTCTTTTGGGTTGGCATGCCCTCACGCCCCGAGGATGTATTTTCCTTTATTTTCTAAATAAAACTGATCTATCTGAGAACTATAACATGGACTGTCCAACAGCTGTGACATGCTGAGGGCTTTAATGTCGGTCACTTCAAATCTTTGTTGTGATGAGACAGAATCGAGGAGATTATAATCCCCCAACAGAATCAATCCCATGATCTTAAGTTTGTAAATATGTTCTAGCCCAGAGATTTCCAACTGGTATGCTAAGACAGTATACTATGAGTAAGTTACAGGTTTGAGACTCATTACTCCTCTCAGTTATGCAAAGGCCAGGCATAGCCTGGGAAAGCCAAACACCCAGGGATGCATACAACTGGTCAAGAGTAACTTTGTCCACATGCCTTTCTGTACTGTACAAATACTGTGCTATCATCTTTCAATTCATCTTTCAATTGTGCAGTGATGTGGGGCATAAAAAATAGGAAGCACTCTTGCAACCATTACTGCTAACTCACATGAGTATAGGATACCTTCAGTTCCAAATACAGAAAAACCAACTCAAAAAAGAAAAGGAAATTTAGGAGAAGGAAATGGCAACCCACCCCAGTATTCCTGCCTGGGAAATCACATGGACAGAGGAGCCTGGTGTCCTACAGTCCATGGGGTTGCAGGAGTCTGGACAGGACTTAGCGACTAAACCATCATCATCAACCTGCATTTAAAAATCTTTAGAAAGCCAAACAAGGTGTTTTTGAAAAACTTAACGGAGTTATCTCTGTACTCTTTGTTGTTTCCATCAAAATGCAAAATACTAAAATGGTTTGTTTCAAATGTTAAATCTTGTAAAGAGATTCATTTCCATTTCAATGTAACCATAAAGAGAGAGACACTGGGAGAAACAAAGAGAATGTAGAAACTGTTTATGATTGCCCTCTTATGTCATCTTTTTAAATAAACTCCCAATTTCACTAGGGGGGAAAAAAAGCCAAACAATGATAATTTAAAATATTGGCCAAAAGAGCTTTCTTTAATGGAAACCATGTTATCCATCCCCTACCCTCCATTAAGAGGACACTTTCAATAAAAATTTTCCCTTAAGTAAACAAAAAAAGAAAGAAAAGAAAACTTATTGGCTTGTCTGATTTAAAAAGCAGAGACATCGCTTTGCCAATAAAGTTCCCGTCTAGTAAAGGTTTTTCCAGTGGTCATGTATGGATGTGAGAGTTGGACTATAAAGAAAGCTGAGTGCCAAAGAGTTGATGCTTTTGAACTGTGGTGTTGGAGAAGATCTTGAGAGTGCCTTGGACTGGAAGGAGATCCAACAAGTCCATCCTAAAGGAAAGCAGTCCTGATTATTCATTAGAAGGACTGATGCTGAAGCTGAAACTCCAATACTCTGGCCACCTGATGCGAAGTACTGACTCATTTGAAAAGACCCTGATGCTGGGAAAGATTGAAGGCAGGAGAAGGGGACAACAAAGGATGAGCTGGTTGGATGTATCGTCGACTTAATGGACATGAGTTTGAGTAAATTCTAGGAGCTGGTGATGGACAGGGAGGCCCGGTGTGCTGCAGTCTCTGGGGTTGCAAAGAGTCGGACACGACTGAGCAACTGAACTGACTGACTGATTTAAAGACTAGAATTAGATTTGGCTTAAGGTAATCAATGTGACCAGCACTTGTATTGTTATTCTTTTAATTTTTGCTATGTTCCCTTAATGCTGACTACATTTTCAACAGGCTATCATTTCATAATGTTAAAACTTCAGCAACCAGCTACCAAGGCTATACACTTTCTGATCCCTTCTTTCAACAAGAAAAAGGAAAGCCTGTGTCCCAATAAAAGTCCTAAAGTTACCACACGGGGGATGCGTGTGCTACCTTTCCATTCCTGAACCAATTACTGACCTCAGGGTTAACGTAGACACAAGTTCGACAAACTCAACCTTTGGAGCTGGAGATGAAGTCAATCCAGGTTAATCTCACAAACATCACATGCCTGATTTTGAAAGTGAAGAGGACTACTTCGGGAAATGTCAAGTACTGTCATCAAGAAAGAGGAAGAGGGAATTCCCTAGTCGTCCAGTGGTTAGGACTCCACGTTCTTCCTGCCGAGGACCTGAATTCAATCCCTGATCTGGGAAATAAGATCCCACAAGCCACAGAGCATGGCCAAAAAAAAGAAAAAAGGAAGAATGTATGTGGGTCAATAAAACAACTTTCCATGATAGTTTACCACACATCTCTAAATGAGCTAAAATACAAGATAAGCTAGCTGACTGCTTTTCTTCTTTAAAACTGTTGTACTAGTAAGCCAAAAAATGTATGTTAGAACGACGTTTTTACCTACCAAATTAGCAAAGGTTTTTTTGTTTTTTTTTTAATTAATATTTAGTACTGGTAAGAGAGAGGATTGGGGCTTCCCTGGTAGCTCAGATGGTAAAGCGTCTGCTTACAATGCGGGAGACCTGGGTTTGATCCCTGGGTCGGGAAGATCCCCTGGAGAAGGGAATGGCAACCCACTCCAGTATTCATGCCTGGAAAATCCCATGGACCAAGGAGCCTGGTGGACTACAGTCCACAGGGTCGCAAAGAGTCGGACACTGAGTGACTTCACTTCACTGGTAAAAGGATACTAAAACAGGCATTCAAATGGCTCTGGTTGAAATTAAGTGAAAATAATCCTTTGGAAAACAACTTATAATATCCCAAGAGTCATAAACTATACACATTCCATTTAGAAGAATCTATTCAAAACAAAAAATCCTAAATGCAGGAAAACTTTCATATTAATAGATGTCTACTACTAAATACTTAATAAAACCAAGAAATAAAAATTGGAAACAACTTAAGTGTCCAGTAATAAGAAAACAGTCAAGTTATCACTACCTGATGATATATATAGATATAAATGATAAAATGAAAATATAACAAATATTTATTGACCACTAACTATATGCAAGCACTTACTATATCTGACTTTAAATATTAAAAAAACTAAGATCATGGCATTCAGCCCCATTACCCCATGGCAAATAGAGGGGGGAAAAGTAGAAGTAGCAACAGATTTCCTCTTCTTGGGCTGTAAAATAACTGCAGATGGTGACCACAGCCATGAAATGAGAAGACAACTGCTTCTTGGCAGGAAAGCTATGACAAACCTAGACAGTGTGTTGAAAAGCAGAGACATTACTCTGCTGACAAAGATCCATATAGTCAAGGTTATGGTCTTCCCTGTGGTCACATACAGTTGTGAGAGCTGGACCATAAAGAAGGCAGAGCACCAAAGAATTGATGCCTTTGAACTATGATGCTGAAGAAGACTTTTGAAAGTCCCCTGGATGGCAAGGAGATCAACCCAGTCAATCTTAGGGGAAATCAACCCTGAATACTCACTGGAAGGACTAATGCTGAAGCTGAAACTCCAGTATTTTGGTCACCTGATGCGAACAGCTGACACACTGGAAAAGTCCGGGAAAGACTGAGGGCAGGAGGAGAAGAACGTGTCAGAGGATGGGATGGCTGGATGGGATCACCAATACAATGGACATGAACTTGGGCAAACTTCAGAAGATGGTGAGGGACAGGGAGACCTGGCGTGCTGCAGTCCATGTGGTCACAAGTCAGACACAACTAGGCAACTGAACAACAATACTACATGCAAGACTTAACACTATATTTAGTTCACCAAACTACATTATGAGATATTTACTATTAGTATTTCCATTTCTGAAATGCCTTTTTGAAGGCAAAAAGAGATGGAGCACCTTGCCCAAGGTTATACAGGAAGGGGTGGAACTAAGCTATGAATCCAGTAACCATATTCTAGGCTTCATTCCTAACCACTACATTACCTTTCAAAAATGTGTTTGTGTAGTTTATAATAGCAGAAAATATCTACATTTGTTAAAATATCATCAAAAACAACGGGACTCAGAGTCGTTCAGTTAGACATAGTGGGTTGAACACAGGCATTTAGTTCATCCCCCATAAAAGACAGTGACTGATTTAAGGCACAAACCCTTTGACCAAAAAGAATGAGAAATGAGACAAAACCAACAAAATTTGGTTTGGGGCAGGCAGAGAGGGGACCAGTAATATTTTTAAGACCTGAAAAAGTAAAGCCAGGAACAGGATAAACTAAGAAGCAGTTTGGTTTATATCATATGCCCCCTTTTCCAGCCCCTTCCTAGTCTGTCCTTTCCCACCTCTTGAAACAAACAGTCTAGTGAAACTAGGGCTCTCTAAAGTAACGATGAAGGTAACATAAGCCAAAAACAGAACAACTGCTTGAAAGTCTATTTAAGAAGAGTTTAGACCTGCAGATTCCCCTCTCCCTTCCCTTACCAGGATAGATTAGTAGTTGTTCTGAAGATGATAAAACAGTCTCTACAACAGGAGATAATAGGCTCAGCCAAAAAGGGTGAGGGTGGAGATGGGGGGGATGGCTATTATTTTGAAAAGTTCATTTACCAAATTTTGAGACACCCCTGGCTGACAAGCCTTCTTCCTCTACAGGGCTTGCACACCTGACGATAGGCAGCACTCAAAGGAGGCAGCACTCAAAGGAGTGTGTTTTCAAGGATTTGACTGGCCAAGAGAAAAGACAAAGGATTGTGACACTGGGAGAGTCCTCACAAAATGTTCTGGTCAGGTTACACTAAAATGAAGGCCATAGTCAATAAGCCCTCACCTATATCTAAGGGCTTCCCAGGTGGTGCAGTGGTAAAGAACCCACTTGCCAGTGCAAGAGATGCAGGTTTGATCCCTGGGTTGGGAAGATTCCCTGGAGTAGGAAATGGCAACCCATTCCAGTATTTTTGCCTGGAAAATTCCATGTCCATGGAGTTGCAAAGAGTTGGGCATGACTGAGTGACTGAGCATAGGTAGCCCATATCTAGAGCTTCCAATCCGCTTTTTTGGTACTCCAATCTTAAATACAGAGCAGAGAGCCAAAGATCAATAGACTTTCAGGGCAAGTGTCTAATTTCAAAGACAAGCAAAATCTAACAGTAAAATTTAAAAAGCAATTTAAAGGAAGCAAAGATTAAGCAGAGGGAATTCTTTCAAAAGAAACATAATTATAGTCTTATTAAAAGATAAGAGTATATACAGGAAGAAAAAAAAAGGAATATACTAAAGTAAAATTCACAGAAAGAACGATTCTTTTCAAAATTAAGATAGAGATGAAAAATTCAATAGAAGAATTGGAAGGCAAATTGAAGAAATCTTAGAAAAAAACAGAAAGTCAAAGAAATATAAAATTGAGGCAAAAAAAGGATAATTCAGAAGGTCCAATTAACTGTACCCCAGAAGTCCAAAATAAGCAAAGGGAGAAAATGGAGAACAAATCAAAAATTTTCAAAATCAATTTTCACAGAACTAAAAAACAGGAGTTCACAAAGAGTTCATTAAGAGCTGGGACCAAGACACAAAACATGGTGAAATAACAAAACGCTGGAGAAAATGGAAAGATCCTATACGCTTCCAGAAAAGGAAAACACTTTTTTCCATACAAAGGAAGAAGAATTACATCAGAATTTTTCAGTATCTACAATGAAAGCGAAAATAAAGAAGCTAAGCCTTCAAAATTAAGGGGAAATCATTACAAAACTGGAATTTCACCAGCCACACCAAGTGTGCAGGTAAAAGATCTTTTCTGACATGCAGTGTCCAAAACAACTTATCTTTCCTGCATCTTTTCTCAGGTAGCCACTTAAAAGATTTCTCTGAAGACAAAGGTATGGGATCCAGGAAACAGGGGACCCTATACAACAGAGAAAGAGGAAAGGAAATCCTGAAATGGTGAAGGGAGATAGCAAGATGACACTTGTACAGCAAACCTAGGAAGCAACCAGTCCAGACTGGAATTGTAGTAAGCTTTGGTAGAAAGTTCCTCAAAAGGATGAAATTAACAGATTATCAATTGTTTTTTAAGTCATTAACAGGAATTTTATATAAATGAGAAAAGTCTGAAGTTTTCTCAGAATTTTGACAAGAAAGTCTGATGAATATATTAAAAATTAAGGAATGGGGGTAAACAAAACAATGGAATTGAGGAGAATGTTACATAAGAAAGGAAAGATAATCATAGCATACTACAATGGTTCAGCTGTGAAGAGCATTTACAGTCATAATAATATAACTGTAAATAAGAAAATTATGGAAAGTCATTTAATAATGCCTAATGGGAAAATGTAGTAGTAGTGGTTAAGTATATTATTTAGAGCTGTGGAAGTAAATGTATAAAAAATCAGCTGAAACAGTTCATAGTAGTTGCTCTGGAAAGGAGGAAATGGCAAGGGAGATTACTGTTTTTCTGAACAAACCTTATAAAAAATGTTTAATTCTTTCCATTACATGCACACCTAACTTTGATAAAACACTGAATTTTTAAAATTTGGATCCAAAATAACATAACCATCATAGTTAAAACAACACTTATATAAATACCATCGGAAAAAATATTGAAAGAGAATACATCAAAATGTTATCTGCAGTTGTCTTTCAGTTATCAAGGTACGAGTGATGTTTCCCCTTCGTTCTGCTTTCTATGAAATGTACACATAAATTCTATAATGGAGGAAAAAACTTTATCATGTATGTTTTAAGTTGGTCCAGAATTACTTCAGTTGAGAATGCTTAAAGAGATATAAAATCAGTTTAGTTGCAAGTGGCAATTCTTACCATGAAAAAGAATAGAAAAGAACAGAACAGATTAGAATATACCAGCAATCACCACATGTGAGAAATTTCATAACTTTTGTCTTAATTATATGTAAATGCAAACACATGTCGGAGAAGGCAAGGGCAACCCACTCCAGTACTCTTGCCTGGAAAATACCATGGACGGAGGAGCCTGGTAGGCTGCAGTCCATGGGGTCACAAGGAGTTGGTTACGACTGAGCAACTTCACTTTCACTTTTCACTTTCATGCATCGGAGAAGGAAATAGCAACCCACTCCAGTGTTCTTGCCTGGAGAATCCCAGGGACGGGGGAGCCTGGTGGACTGCCGTCTATGAGGTCACAC